>NC_081405.1:128781680-129085430 GCF_030272615.1 Cryptomeria japonica | reverse complement strand
TATTGTCTTAGTTCCTGATGCTAAGCCTGTGAAACAAAAGATTTGAAAAATGAATCCTAAGGTAGCTTTGCTTGTTAAGGCTGAGATTGAAAAATTATTGGAGGCTGGATTTATCCGCCCTATTGATTATTCCCCATGGATTTCAAATATTGTCGCTATGGCTAAATCAGATAATAAAATAAGAATGTGTACTGACTTTCGAGATTTAAATAAAGCTTCTTTGAAAGATGATATTCCCCTCCCAAACATTGACATGATAGTTGATTCTACAGCAGGACATGCTTTATTATCCTTCATGGATTGTTTTTCAGGATACAATCAAATTTTCATTAATCCTCAAGATCAATTCAAAACTGCTTTCACCACTCCTTGGGGTACGTTTTGTTGGGTAATGATGCCTTTCGGACTTAAAAATGCTGGCGCAACTTATCAACGAGAGATGACCCTTATCTTTCACGATTACATGCATAAGATTTTAGAAGATTATGTTGATGATGTTTTAGCCAAATCCATTCTCCGCATAGATCACATTAAGATCCTTCATCAAATCTTTGAAAGGATTCATAAATATCACATGCGCTTGAATCCCCGAAAATGTGTTTTTGGTGTGGATAGTGGAAAACTATTAGGATTCATAGTTTCGCATCGTGGGATTGAGGTGGATACTAAGAAAATAGATGCTATTGTCAACATGCCACCTCCTAGAAATGTGTCTCAACTCAAAAGCTTACAAGGAAAGATTCAAGCTATTCGTAGGTTTGTATCTCAACTTGCGGATCGTACTTTTCCTTTTACTCAACTTCTCAAAAAGAATATCACTTTTCAATGGAATGAAGATTGTCAGCAAGCATTTGAAGATTTAAAAGTGTATTTGGCTAATCCTCCTATCCTTCAACCTGCCGAACCTTCTAAACCCTTCTTTCTTTATACAGCTGCTCCCTCTCATGCTCTTGCAGCATTATTGGCACAACATGATAAAGATGGTAAGGAGTGTCCGATTTATTATATAAGTCGTACCTTACTCGATTATGAGACCCGATACTCTGCGATAGAAAGACAATGCTTAGCCTTGGTGTTTGCGACTCAGAAATTGAGACATTATCTTTTAAATTTAAGAAGTCCACGTCATGGTAAAGTTTGATCCATTGAAGCATCTTTTCTCTAAAACTGATTTATCAGGACACCTAGCTAAGTGGGTTATGATGTTAACTGAATTTGACCTTAAATTTGTTTCACAAAGAGCAATTAAAGGGCAAGCATTGACCGATCACCTAGTTGAGGCCCCTTCACCTTTCTCCTTCCTTAACCCTTAGTCTTTTCCTGACGACTTCATCCTTTGAATAGAGAAAGATGAAACTTGGGAGTTATACTTTGATGGCTCTAAGTGTCGTATGGGATCAGGGGCAGGTGTTGTTCTGATTTCTCCTACAAAGAAGTTCATTCCCTTATCTTATCGTCTCAATTTCCTATGTACCAATAACATTGTTGAATATGAGGCTCTTATAGTAGGAATAAAGGCAGTCTTAGCTTTGACTATAAAACACATACATATTTTTGGAGATTCTCAACTGATTATAAGACAAGTAACAGGACTGTATCAAGCGAAACAAGACAAATTATCACAATATAAAGACCTTGCTATCTCTTTATTACAAAAATTTGATTCTTACACCATGGAACCTGTTCCTCGAAAAGATAATCGACATGCGAACGCAATGGCATGTGTGGCTTCTTTGGTATCTTTAGAGGACCCTATGGTTGATCTTAAATTTGTTATTCACAACCTTATTTCTCCAGCTATTGTAGATGATTCTAGCTTGGTGACATGTTGTGACTTTATAGACTCAGATGAATGGTATTCGCATATCGTAAGATACTTGACCGATGGTACCTTTCTTGATTCCGCCAATAGGAACACTAGGGCTAGAATTCGCAAGCTGTCCGCTAGATATATCATTCTTTCTAATGTTCTTTACCGAAGGGGTTATAACGGTCTTCTCCTTCGTTGTCTTAACAAATCAGAAATCCCTATTGCTCTTGAAGAGGTGCATTCAGGTGCCTGTGGGGGGCATTTTGGAGGCAAATCCTTGGTTCAAAGGTTGCTTCGTATGGGATATTATTGGCAAACTATGCAGCAGGATTCTTTTTCATTTGTTAAGAAATGTCATCAATGTCAACAACACAATAATTTGATTCATGCTCCTGCCCAAGAACTTCATTCTCATGTAGCTTCTTGGCCTTTCTCTGCATGGGGGCTGGATCTTATCGGTAAAATCTCTCCTCCTTCATCTCAAGGACATACTTTCATTATAACCGCAATAGATTACTTTACAAAATGGGTAGAAGCTATTCCCCTTTGCTCTACTACTGCTGAAGTGATTTGTCGATTTCTTTTAGAAAACATTATTTCTCGATTTGGGATACCTTCCACTATAATCTCTGATAATGGGAGATCATTTAAGAACAAGGACATGAAGAAATTCCTCGAGAAGTATCATATCAAACATCGATTTTCTACACCATACTATCCTCAATCAAATGGTCAAGCTGAATCATCCAATAAGATAATTGAACAAATTCTTCGTAAAACTGTGAATAAGCATGGTAAGGATTGGAGTACTCAGCTAATCTATGCTCTTTGGGCCTACCGAATGAGTGTACGAATTGCTACCGGAACTACCCCTTATAATCTTGTTTATGGTGTTGATGCTATTATGCCTTTAGAATTAGAGATTCCATCACTTAGAGTTTCTTTCAAAGGTATAGTAGATGATGACGCTTATAGAGAACAAAGACTTCAACAGCTTGAGATGCTTGATGAATAGCGTATAAATGCTCTTGAGCATATTCAAGCGTATCACAAAACTCTACAACGAAGCTATAATGATAAGGTTATTCAACGTTCCTTCTCAGTGGGTGACTTAGTGCTCTATGAGAATCAGTGCAATGTGAATGCCTTACTTGAAGAAAAGGGAAAATTTAGTCCTAATTGGCTTGGACCGTATATCGTTATTGAAGATTATGGATCAGGTGCTTATAAAATAGCGGGTGTAGACGGTACATCTCTTAAAGACCCTATAAATGCTATGCACTTGCGTAGATACTATGCTTAATTCCTCATTCCTTATCATTCATCTATTTCCTTTCTCACTTCTTCAAAATTGGATAATATGTTAGCATATCTTTGTTAGAGCAAATAGAATTAAATGATGTTTCGTTTAATCTATATTGCTTCGTTCCTGACAAGCGTGTTTCTTTACTTTATGGTTTGTCTTGAATTCATTTATGTAAATTGCAAAAGATTTACATTTTTCATTATGTTGACATATTATACAATGTCTTTATGTGTTAAGTTGAATCGTGTCATGTTGTGTTTAAATTCAAATTAAATCACATTAGTTATATGATTCTTAGGCTTAACACATATTTTCTTCCCTATCAGCAATGTAATACTTGATCAAATATTTTAATTAAGTCACACATGTATCAATTTAATCATGGAGCATTGAGAAATCAATCACATGGAAATTAAATTCAGAACATACATATAAATCTACCAAATGTGTTAGCTTTAATCAAAGCAAAATATATACATTGTTTTAGGCATTAAAGATAACACGTTTGAGACAAAGAAGCATGTATATATATATATATATATATATATATATATATATATATATGTGGATCAATATACAAAGGTAGGTCACTATACATCCAAAATGTGACCTACCCTACATCATAAGATCATCTCCTATCCCTAGCGCTGGTGGCTAGAGAGTGACGACTAGATGCTCCCTCCTGATCCGGCCGTGCAGGTGGACCCATAGGGGTATACCATGATATAGATCGTGAGTGACTCCGAGAGGAACTCCTATGATCCCTATCCATAAGGATCGCGTGATACGAGGTAGCCTCAGCCTGAGCTGCTGCTAGGTCACGCTGTACCCACTGAAGGTCCTCTGATAGAGCTCTCTCTCTCTCCCTCCATATCTCTACCTGTACTCGAAATGGGGAAAACAAATCATCATGCCGACCCGCGTTCCCTTGAGGTCTATAAGCAACCTGTGAGGAACTAGGGATCTGCGCCATCGTGGAGATATCTGTCACTGCTTGCTGGATCAGAGAACACCACTCCTGCACATTAGCTATAGCAGTAGAACAAATCATGTATTAGTACCATTTTATATCATCAAAACATCAATCAATCAATATAAACCTACTATACCTGGATCTCCCTCACACCAGTAGGGATCGTGATATGGTAGCATCTGTGACTGGGAACTACTAGGCTCCCCATGCTCGAATGATCTGTGCGCGATGGGTACAGGTCTCCGTATCGCCTCGTGTTCCCCCTTTTGGGGAATAACGGGAGGATCTAAGGCTAGGGTATCATCTCCTAAATGATGGGGAGCTGCATCTGACTCCTCCTCATCATCTCTATCCTCCTCCTCCTCGTCATCCTCATCCTCATCCGCATCCTCGTTCTCCTCATCATCATCTCTATCTGTGTCATCTTCCTCTCCTTCCTCCTCCTTGGCACTAGGCTGATCTCCTATGGGTCGATCAGGCCCTCCTGCCTCCTCATGACCCTCTCCCTCCTCTGGCTCCTCCGATCTGAATCCCTGATCCTCATCTCGGTCTCCATGTCTCCATGGACCTAGATGACCTATTGGCTGATTTGGTGGAAAGATAGGCCTCGGGTATGTTCTCACAAACCATGAGAGATACCTACGCTGTGCTCCGGGGTCTGCAGCATAATCAATGACCACATCCTAGTCAGACCCCTCTATATCTGTGATCTCGATATCATCTATCATGGGTCTCGCTACTACTCTGGGTCTGGGAAGGACTCATGAGTGTCGAGTGTAGATGGGCACATCGGCTGGAACACACTGCTCTAGCCCAAACTGCCTCCGTACTCAGTCAAAGTAGAATGGGACTATGATGTGTGGATATCTCCCTCTCAGTAGGCGGTTCCTCTGTAAGCATGCTAACTATCTCTCCATCCCATCCCATCTGTGCATCCACAGATATGGTCTCCATACAGTCACCTCAGCTGTCAATCTATCAAATGTCAATCTCCAATACAGTAGATCTCCAATTCTCCACTCGCTGGTAAGTGGATAAGCAAATACCCTAGGTCACTCACTAGCCGCACTCATCGGATAGTCGACAAGCCTGGTGCATGTATAGTGCTCAAATATCCACACCTGCAGAAGTGTGCATGTCATCAAGCTGCAACCCTATTCGAAAACATACTCCTCGAGGTCGTGATAGAGATGTGCAAGAATACTCTGACCCCAGGTGTATACTCTCCTATGTCTCTCCATAGCCCTGATGCACCATGTGAGACCCCCATGCATGTGTGTACCTCACCCATTAGGGCAGACAGATAGTGCAATGATGGCTATCATAAGACGTCTCATGAGGGGCACCTCTCCTGTAGGATGTAAGAGCCAGCTGACCAGTATACCTGCTCCCTCTAATGATCCTCTGCCGACCGATCGGTCACATATGTCATGGTAGCTCCTCTGATCGGCAGGCGAAGAATGCGGTACACATCCTCAAGTGTCATTGTCATCTCCCCCACTGGAAGCTGGAATGTGCATGTGTCAAGATCCCATCGCTCCATGAGTGCCATTAGCATCGCAGGATGAAATCGAATGGCCGACATAAGAATCATAGACCACAAACCTACTATAGACAATGTATCTCTCTCTGCCTAAGTCAGACGGGGAATCTGATCTCGCAAACTATGAAGAATCTGCCCTGCCGTGTGCTCTCTCATGTATGGGAGACCCTGCAACACAAAAGCATCAATGTAATCAGTAATCAATCATCAAAATCATCTATGCCAAATACGCAAACTGACGAACATCAAAAGTTGACCCCTACCAAGTCCTGATTGGGACCATGGCGCCCTGAGGGGATCATGGCGCCCCACAAGGACCAGGGTGCCCTGCAGGGACCATGGCGCCCTGAAGGGACCATGGCGCCCCACAGGGACCATGGCACCCTGAAGGGACCATGGCGCCCTAGTGGGACCATGGTGCCTTGGGTGGGACCCAGGGTCAGATTCCAGGGCCCGCTTTTGATCACAGAAAATCCGAGTCAATAGAAATGCAGAAAGTCAAAGTTCAGTCAACTCACCTCGTCCAGTGGCTCGTCGTCGATCACGACCTGTCGCATGATCTCAATCCTTGCGGGACGCTCCGGTCATCGTGAAGGCATGATGATGGCTATGTGGGCTCCACTGCAATGAACAATACTCAGAATCAACAAAGTGACAAATGCAATAGTCACTTTCAAGGTATATACTTTCATTCCTTTACCTTTACTTTCAAAACCCTAATTTTCCCCAAATCACTCATTTCATCATAACTTGAGTTTGGGAGATGCGATTTTCAAACCATTGGTTGCATAGGAATCGTATTTTCGTTCCCTTACTCCCTTGATGTTCCAAAATGTGCTCTGATGAAGCCTTTGTAGTGAACATCTCTCATCAATAATCATTCACACAATTTGTTGTAAGTAAACATGCTACCCTGTTTCACCTCCCTAATAAGCAAGCCGAAACAGGGGGGGCATATACCTACTCACAAATTTCATCACTTTCCTTAGTAAGAATTAGGTGATTTTGTGATCTAACGTGTGTTTTGTAGGGTGTGGTTCCTAACTGTGTACTGCAGATACCGCTGGGGGCTTCGTTCGACCGACTTATGGATATATCATTTTTCAAATAATGTTTACTTTCCTATACTTTAGCTTGCATATGCACGTAGTACTCATATGACCGCTAAAGTGGGGGCTAAATGTAGCGTCGTAAATTGTACGCACTTGCTAAAGCAGTACAATTTCACACCTAGTTTAGCACCCGCCTTGGTGCAGTTTGCATTTTGCATTGCATTTCCCCTTTAGCACTTAATTAATCAAATTAATTAGGTCTAAGGTCCTATTTCATCATCCTCCACATCATAAAGGTGGGCCCTTTCATTAAAGTGTGCCCCTTTTCATTTTATTCCTCCAATACATCATCTAATCGAAAACCCTAATTAGGCCTTCTTTTGAACTTGGGGGCTTGATTTCGGGGGTCAAAACATCTCGAAATCACCTATAACTTCGGGATTCTCTCTAAAATCATCATATCTGACGGCCCTAAAAATTTGGTGAAAAGTTGCCGGGACCATGGCGCCCGGAGTGCACATGGTCCTGGACATTTTAGCCGAAATTTTAGGAGCGTGATCCAATCATAAAATAAAGCTTAACCCCAAGAAATTGGCAGGATATTCAATCTCTAGGTCGGCCAAAAGTTGGAATTAAGACCTAGGGTTTAATACATAAGAGCTCTCTTTCTTCATTAGAAAAGATCCAAATTTTATTTTCAGGAACCTCATATGCAGCGAAAGAGTAGATCTTTGAAGACTTCAGCAACTCTCAACATTCATCCTCCAAGCATTCATCAAATCCATTCATTCACCTAGGGCTTTTGAAGGCATTGAAGAGCAATAAGGGATCACCGACTGAAGATTGGCTTGTACCCCTCCCTTGGGGTTGGGTATGATTTCATGTTGTTTTCATGTCTTTGCATAAGCCTCATTATGTCACTTGCATTCATGCTTTAGATCACTTGGCATCTTGATTTGGAGCATTTACATTGTCATTTACAAGCAATTAGGGTTTACTTTCTAGGTTGCTCTAGTTTGCTTACTTGCATTTTAGATCTTGCACACACACAAGGTCTGCACACACACTACTTTTACAATACAACTTGGCTATTCGTGGAGGTGGAAATCACCGAAGTGGGGGTTTGACTAAGGCAAAACCCTATATAGCCGCCCAAACACCTTTTCAGATATAAGTGCAGATTTCGGGATTCAGACGACGCTGCAAGTTGCAGATCCGAAAGAAGCAGACGGAGACTGAACCATACACCAAGTTTTAGAGTAGAAGACCAGGATAGGGGCGTGGGGCACCCTGGTCCTGCCAGGACAGGGGCGCTAGGCACCCTGGTCCCTGGGACAGGGGCGCTGGGCGCCCTGGTCTTCCTGACAGATAGCAATTTTTAGCATTTCCAATAGTTTTCCAGGTTGCAAAGTGACAGTTTCAGGTGCAGTTTCAGGAACAGAATTAGGACAGTGGCACCCGCGCCCCCGTCCCAAACATTTTCACTCAAATTTTGACTTTGGGTATGCATCTGCATTCTTGTCTTGTCCTTATGTTTGCAGCTTTCCGGTGTTTAAGTTCAATTCTGTAATCTTGTTATTAGTTCATACTTGCATTTTGGGGTTAAGAATTGAACTTGCATAATCTTACCTTTCAATTACAACAAAGGAATAGAAACCCTAATAGGTAGCCCATGGCTCTCTCTTTTACCAGAAAGAAGTAGCCAATTGTGCGATACCTCTAGGCTCTTTCGTATTCCATAATGTGTGTCAAAAGGTAGGATTAGGACATGTTAGCCTAGTCTCGCTTTTTCCCCTACACACATGCAGTGAAAAAATCTCTAATATGATCTCTAGGATCACCTTTCCCTCGGTATTTGTCTAATTTTGGTGTTTCAAAATGTGGAGGGAAAGAAGACATGTATATTGTATGATCGAAGGGATAAGGATGTAAGTCCTGCATCATATAGCTCTTTTTGTAATTACCAGTTTGCATAGTTGTCACCTGTTGTTGTAGATTTTGTATTTGTTGGGTTAGAATTTCCATTTGAGTCAATGGTACACTTTGCGCATGTATGTTTCCCACAAAAGGGTTTATGGTAGTATAAATAGGAGGTTGTTGAAATGTACTATAACTGTAATTCTACATGTTGTGACTTCTTCTAGGTATTGCGAAATAAGAAAAATGTGAACCCATGTTTGATTGGGTTGCACTTATTGTATTAGCAGAACTTGGGTTTATATTTTGATGACAGTATATAGAACCTATTGAGTAGGAAACCGGAGGTTGAGTTGCATTTGTTGTATGAGAAACATGTGAGGTTTGTGTTTGACTTGGTGCCAAAGCACTTGACATTACTAGTGTATTTTGAGAAGCTATGATAGCCTACGTTTGTGCACAAACATTCATTGTTGAGGATGATGCACTTGCTTGAGAACTTGTGTTTGACACCGAATTTGCTTGAGTTAACGATGTTGATGCATTTTGGGAGGAACTTGAAGTCATATCTTGTGTTTGTGTTACATTTGGTATTTGAATGCTATTTTGACCTAAAGTAATCCCTGGTGGTAAGATCGTTGTGACATCAAAACCTTGAGGTAACTTGACACCATTTTGTATATAACAACAAAAGATATCTATCTTTGTCATTGTTTATAAGAGCGTTTAGAATCATAAGGAAATGTGGGTCTTGTTGAGATGACTCAATTTCCTCATGTGTTAAGTTTTGTTATAGCTCATGTATTATCAACAAGACAAAAGGATTTGACTATTGAGAGTTTTGACTGCTTGACATATCCATGTTCCAAGTAGGGTTAATTGATAGGTAGTTTTTTGGGTCCATTTTACTCTTTGCCTTTTGTGACCTTCTGACGGACATTTAAGACTTCTATATGATGACACTTAGGACCTAATTAAATACGATGACAGACCTTGGGTACGAATGCAAGACTCTAGACCAAAAAGCAAGGTATGAAACACTATATCTAACTCTCTATTGGGGATTACGATGCGTAACTTTTTGAGCACTTTGAGATTTTTGCAATGTAAGTTTTTCATAATCTTGTCCAAGGAGTTTTGCTCCAATTTATCGATCAATTCTATAGGAAATCTTATACTCTCTAACTAGCTCAAAATTGACACGTATGTACTAAGGTGTACTTGTCTTTAATTGCCAAGCCAAGTTATCTAAGTCGTCAATGATTTCTCATTGACCATCGTTCAACACTAGATTAGGTTGCTCAAATGGGAGGAAACCATCACCCAGTAGACCCATTAGGACACATGCTATGACTTTATATGATGATTGTGAAAATGATGACGGACTAAGATAGACGTATATGGAGTTTAAACAAGGACTAATATGAAGATTATAACAACACTAAAATGAACTAGGAGATTAATGGGACACAACTAAGGACTTATGCGAAGATTATGATGACGTAAATTATAATGAGGACAAGGACTATTCAAGGACTTATGCAAACCCCAAGGATGTAAATGAGAACTATAATGAGGATGATAATGATGAATATGCAAGGACTAAAGATTCTAAGAACATCTATGGTCACAAGTATGTAAAATTTTGGACTTTGTTGGATTGTCAAATGTTTCAAGGTAGAATCTATTTCAAATAACTTTGTTTGTAGGACAAGTCTTTTTTTTCAATTCTAAGAACACTGTCTCAAGATAAGTATAGATGTATGAACTGTGTTCTAACAAACTGAGAGAATTCAAAGATATGCAAGGTAGGGCATAAAATAGCACAAATACTGACTCAATACTGGTCGAGCACAATGATACACACAAAAACACAGAAGACAATCTTAGGCTAGAAAGTGGAAAATATTCAAAGAGGCCCTTACAATAAAATACCAAAACAAGATGAACAACTATAGAGTTTGGTAGCACTGGCTCCACTCCACGACACACACTTATCGGGAATGCTAGTCTCTCTTACTCTAAAGATCCAAAGATCTTATCACCGAGGGTTTTCTGTCTCATAATGCAAGGTACATGAAGGGTATCTATGGGGTATGATCCGCACTCCCGGAATCAATGCATGTGGGATTTGGGCTACTAAGTTGGTTCTTATTGTAAGTTTTGAGGGGTCCTGATTCAATGATGGATTCTCAGAGAAAGCCACTTAATGCTTTATTTAAGCTTATCGGTGCAGGGAAGGCCCCCACATACATCGAATTCACTCAACACTCTATCTGCCTAACCAATACGTTTATATAGCAGCTCAAAAACCCCACTTGAGAGTATGCTAGAAGAGATGATATCCCCAACGCATCCAATTCAAAGTACCTCTATGGGGTGATGAAATCCCCTGTCAAAGATACCCCTCACTACTGAAAAGAAAAATTGAGTGTCGTTAACACTTTTATCTTGTACCTAGGTCGATGAAAGGCAGGGGAAAGGATAGTGTGTGTTAATAGTAGGATGACTCCAAACATAGAACAAGTGCTCGAGATTCCTTTCTTAAGATATAGAAATGTGTTATTTATTCTATTCATAATCCAGATTCACGTCAATTTTAAATCCACAAACTGAGGTGTAAGATCCGCATGTGCATGTCTATTTTAAAATACCAAAATGAAGTGTGAGATCATGCATGTCAATTTTAAAACCAAGATCAATTTTAAGCACTAAGATGAAGTGTGAGAGCATGCATGTCAATTTTAATCTAGATTTATTTTAAGCACCAATACAAAGTGTGAGAGCATGCATGCCAATTTTAAACCAGATTTGTTTTAAGCACCAATACGAAGTGTGAGAGCATGCATGTCAATTTTAATATAGATTTATTTTAAGAACCAATACGAAGTGTGAGAGCATGCATGTCATTTTTAAACCCAAAATCCAAAAGTTATTTAACCCTAGGGTGGCTGCAAGAAGTTGAGTCCCACTTTTGGGCAAAAAGTGGAAGTGTTTTCTCTATTTTTCAAATTTTATGTCGATTGATGTTAAAATTTGATGCACTTAGAGATTGAATCTCAAAAAACTTCAGTAATAGAAAATGTAGTGCTCAGAGTCTACTTTTCAAATATGTAATTTATTTTAATACCCACATGGTAGAAATCCCTTTTTAGTAGGCATGTTTAAAAACCAATTTTTCAAAATGCTTGTTTCAGGACCATACCACGCATGTGTACGACCACCCTTTTTTGATGCAAATAAATGAATTTTTGCAAATCCTTCTGGGAAATGATACCTAAGGCACCAAATATTGATGAGAATATTTTTTCTTATTTTTTTATTGAATATATTTATTTTTATTAATTTTTAACTGACAATAAAGTATATTTTCAATACATCGGGTGTATGACCACCATAATTTGATGAAAATTTCATATTTTTCAATTTTTTTTTTTAATATTCAAAAGAATCGTATGTAGATTGATGCCATATAATTTATTTTTCTAAAATCCTAAAAACTAAAAAGTTATTAAAGTTTTAGTGAACCTTGGTATTTTAGGTTTAGGTTTCACTTTTGATTAATAAATCATACAAAAATAGTAAAAGTAATCTTATTACTATAAAATTTACATTTCTGAAATCAGGACGCTGAAAAATCTAATGGGTTTTCATTTCGTCAAAAAATTCAATCAGAAAGGCCCTCAAAAAATTAGGCCAAGGTAAAAATCTGATGTCATTTTACCTTGGTCATTTTTTTGGAGGTCCAAGCATAGGCTTGGTGAGACCAAGCCTATCCCGAAGCAAAAAACAAAGCTAAGGAATGTTTCCTGCCCCTAATTTTAAAAAATGGGCGCCCATTTTTTAAATTCAAAAAATGGGCACCTGTTTCGCTCTATACTGTTGAAAGTGAAACGAGCACCCATTTTTAAAAATGGGGACCCATTTCTAAAAAGATCCATTGGGCTAGGCTCTGGCCCATAAGAAAAAATCCCAATGATTGAATGATTTTTCAATCATTGGTTGATAGGTACGATCTGCAAAGAGAATGTTTTGATTAATCATTCTCTTTGTTTGTCTTATTGTCGATTTGGTAAGGAGATTAATTCGAATTCAAATTTTGGTGTAGCCATGGGATCAAATCAATGCAGGAAGAGGCAAAGAAAGGTTTTGACAACTGAGGAGATTGCAGCAAATAGGGAGAAGGAGGCAATGCATCAACGAGAGAGAAGATCAAGAATAAGACAAGGAGCTTCAAGTTCCACAATTGTTTTAGAAGAGGAGAACATCAATGAGACCATAAATGCTGATGAAGGAAACACAATAGAACCATTTAATTCAAGTGCATCTTCTAATCCATTATTGGATACATGTATGTCTTCACAGCCCTATGTTTTTTCTCATGAAGAAATTGGTGATTTAGTAGAAGCAGGTTACTTATTAAATGAAATTCTAATTGAAAATCAAACCCCAAATGAAATTAGAAGTCAAGTTGAAAGTGAAATTGAAATCCCAACTGAAACTAGATCTCAACTTGAAACTGAAATTGAAACCAAATTTGAAACTCCAAATGAAATTCAAAATCCACCCGCAACTAAAACCAATAATGTGCATGTAGACATGGAAACACCAATTGAAAATGAAACATGTTTGAATGATAATCAAATGAATGAAAATTTTGAAATTACAAGTGATGTACTAGACAACCTTCCTGGCTTGTTTTCATGGAGACAGATTAGGACACATGCAAATAGATTGTTTAGACATTTTTTTTATAATAAGAAATTTGGGTTTCAATGTCAATTAATGGTACAACTAATTAAAATGACTAAAATGCGAAAAGTGATGAAGAAGTTAGGCTTTTATGTCAAACCCAAGAAGAAAGAGGAGTCTTTAAAACAAGTTGTATCGACTGTTGCTAGCGCCTTTGATACAATTGGAAAGAAAATTTGTTCTAAAGATAAAAAAGTGGCATGACGGGAAATAACAACATCTTTAGTAAGTTAAACAACTTCTAATAAAAGAATGATGAGTAACATAAGTGGATATCTTAATATTCATCACAAAACTTTGTAAAGAGCTGTAAAAAGAAGAGTTAATTTTGAAAGTGATCCGGCAAACAAATTGTGGACTTTTAGTGGTAGACTACCAAGGTCTGATATGAAACTTACTGGTGAAGTCAAAAATTTGATCAAAAAATTATGGCACGGTAATACGAGAGTATCACCTAATGTTAGAGATGTTCTTAAATTAAGAGTTGGGTCTTTTGAAAAGTGTAAATCTTGGTATGTTCGAATTAACAAGGAAAGAGTCACATGTTGTTGCAAAACTCATGTTCAATTTCGCTACCATTATGATGTATTTCGATATATACGTGTTACCATGAATAGTAATGGAATGTTCCAAGAATTTGGTATAAATATACCACCTAAAACTATGAAGGAGTTTATTTCAAGTTTGTTTTGCAACTCACTAAATGAACAAAATTTCCTTTTCAATGCATGTGTTTCTGGTGTATGTGATATATGTGGCAATCTTCCATTGTTGGGTGAATGTTTGCATGAAAATCTTTCAAATGATTTTGGACAACAATTAATTGATGTTAAAAGATTTAAAACTATTGAGTATCCACTGAAGGATGGAAAGGTTGGAAAACAATGCGATCTAATCACTGAAAAAGTTAGTGTTCATGCATTTATGAATGAATTCAAGAGTAACATCATACCTAAATATGTAAAACACACTCAAAATGCTAGATGGCTCGATGGTCAGTTTAGAATATGTAAGGATACATTTCCTATTGGTAGTATACTTTCGATTGTTGACTTTGCAGAGAACTACATGCTTGCACCACAAGATGAGGTACAATCGCAATACTACAATTCAATGCAGGTATCAATTTTTGTCCATATTGTCTATAGGCATGCACCAGATAGTACACAAGAGGGTCACAAAATTTTGAGAGAGTACCATTTCTATATGAGTGATAATAAATTACACTCATCTGAGTTTGTCCAGTTTTGCTTCAAGACCTTTTTTCAGAATTTGAGGGAGAGAGAAATTCAGATGACACAACATCTAATATGGTCTGATAATTGCACAGGGCAATTCAAGAATGCTAGAATGTTTTATTGTTGAGTAGGATTCATAAGAAAACTAATATCGAACACATTTGGAGTTTTTTTGAGGCTGGACATGGGAAAGGAGAACATGACAGTGCTGGTGCATGTGTTAAGAGAGCCCTTTGCAGAGAGAAACTCAAATTCGAGGAAAAGGCTAAATTTAAAAATGCAAGTGCAATTGTGGATTGGTGTAGTGCAAATTTATCCACAAGATCAAGTCATAACTCTACAATTAGACATTTCTTCTGGCTAGTTAAAGAGGAGAATATCCTTCCAAGATATGATTGTGATACAATAAATGGGTTAGCTAGATGGCATTCATTTAAGAGTTCTAATTCTAACACTTGGACTATATGGACTAGAGAGCTTGCATGTTTTTGCCAATTTTGTGTTTCAGGTGAATGGGAAGAATGCGAGAATACAGAATGGGTCGAAGAATGGCAACACAAATCCTTAACACCTACTGAGACACAATATGAGGATGTTAGAAGAAATGAAGACCCCGATCATGCATTTGCATCAGAAGATTATGGTCATGTTTCAGACCTCATACAACCTGGTAATTTAATTGAATTTATTGTTTATAACTTTAAATTATATATTTTTGTGTATTGTCATATAATTTATGATTACATATTTCAATTATAAAGTGTAACAAGTTTTATTTCTACACATTGTACTTAAATTTGTTTTATAGGACATGTGTATGCTGTTGTTGCACCTGAGGATAATGATGAGCAGGTTGAGTATTGGCTAGCTAGATGTGTAGAAACTAAGAAAAAGTTGATATGTGATCAAGTAGATGATGATGGTTTTTAGTATCCAGTTGGGTCTATTGTGGTGGTTGGTACATGGCTACACAAATACTTAACAAGAAGGAATGGCTTACCAACTTATGAAGACTACCAATCAGAAAAGAAGATTATACACTATTCTCATTTGGTGGTGGCAACAAACATCAAATTAGAAAGATACAAAGGTAGACCTGCTAATAAGGTATTGTGGACACTTTCAGTAGAAGAGCATGAGGCAATCATAGATGCATTGCGGAAGAGAGAGGATGTAGATGGTACATTAGGTTGAATCAAATTTATATGCATGTACGTTTGTGTTACTTGTGTGAACTCTTTTATATTTAATCATGATAATTGTTTTTCTTTGTCCCTTTAACATTGTATTTGTCTACATTTGATACAATTTTGGTTTCATAAACAACATTGTATTAGTTATCTTCTTCTTAATGTTATTTTGTGCACATTGTAATTGTGTTACAATTGAATTCTAATTTTTTATGATATATTTATTTTATTGTAATCTCTTCATAGATTAATTGTAAGTTCAAAGATAGAATTATGTCTTAAATATGACCTGACTCTATATTTATCATTGTATGACAAATCTATATTTATAGTGTACTTTTTTATTTTAGTACCATGAAGTCCATGCTTTTCATACCACTACTATCCGCACTAATAAACCATCAATACACTAGTAAAGTAGTGTGGTCAACTTAAGAGGAAAGTCGATACTATGTTTGTAGCTTCCTAATAATTTGGTTAGCCTTAGTTCCATCAATCTATTGGACTCTATGAGATTCATTTATAATTAATAATCCTTTTATATAATCATGAAAATCATGATTCCTCTATGAGATTCATTTATAATTAATAAGTCGATACTTGTGTGAACTCTTTTAAATATTTAATCATGATAATTGTTTTTCTTTGTCCCTTTAACATTGTATTTGTCTACATTTGATACAATTTTGGTTTCATAAACAATATTGTAGTAGTTATCTTATTCTTAATGTTATTTTGTGCACATTGAATTATAAATTGTTGCACTATAAGATGATCAATCACAATGTTAATATATAAAGTCATAAATAGATCACATAACAAATCATAAATAAAAAGTCCTATATACAATCACATAACAATTCCTGATGACATAATAACAAGTCTTGAAATAATAATTTAATAAGGAAATGACATTAAAAAAAGTCCAAATAACATAATAACAAAACAATGTATCACATATATAATCACTAGAGTGCGCCAAATCACATAACACAACCTGATATCATAATAGCAAGGAAATGACATAGTAAAAAGTCCTATATATAATCACATAACACATAACAACAAGTCCTATATATAATCACATAATAACAAGTCCCGAGATAACATAACAAGTGTCGTCATAAAAAGTCCACAATATAATAACATGACATGATCTAAAATATACAATCTAAGAACTCGCGTGCATCTCATCCGTAGTCCTCTTCACTCCATGTGAAGGTGGCTGAGATGAATCATCCTACTGCACGTGGTCCTGAGATACACCATCCTATGTCTGTGCAATATCAGTGTCTCCACCCTCCTGTACAGTATTAGTGACTCCACCCTCCTATGCAGTATCAGTGTCTGCACCCTCCTGTACATTATTAAAAGATTTTACATGAGAAGAAGTTACTTGTATAATTCACTTATAAAGTAATTAAATACTAAAAAATTTAAAATAAATTACCATACGACCATGCTCTACAATGCCCTCATTGGTATGTGGAGGTCCACTATCATGAACAAGAAAAGTGGTTGTAGCCAAGTCCTGCAAAAAAAAACATTGTACATCAATTTTGATAATCCATATAAAAGCCAAGCACACAGTATAAAGAAATTAGAAATTATTTTTGTAATCATTGTGCCTCAAATGATAATGTCAATGGTTGCATCTGGCTCAACCCCATAGCCATACCAATATTGGTAGTGGTGTGGACTTGAATAACATATATAAAGCATGAATCAAACTTGTATATATACATAAATTATAAAGTGTATATATATATATATATATATATATAGACTACAAGATTATCACAAAAAAGCATACATGTGATGCAGGCAAAGTAACTGATGGTCGAAGGCGTACATGTGATGCGCCATCAAACAATTCAAAAGCCTACAATTTCAAAAAATAATGAACATGAATCAAAATTGTACTTAAATTAGTAAGCATGTAAACACTTCAAATTAATGGATGAAAAACATACTAGTGGTATATGAGGCTAAGCCTCAGTGGTCCATGGGTCACGTGAAGAACTACCCACCTCAGTGCTACATGAAGCACCCTACAAAATTGAAAAAACATATCATATGTAAATCATTACATTAAAAAATTTATTGTTTATTTTAAATGTACATAACAATACAATGTATCTAGATAAAAGTGTATACTGTAAATGGGGCACCAACATCTCTAGGTATTGAGGTAACATGTTGTCGGTTCCCTAATGATGTGGTATGATCCATCCTCTGTTCAGAAAAAATTGACTCATGTTATGGTTCATATGTGTATATATAAGGAATTTAATATTGCACTGTAAATTATACAAATAAATTTGTACCTCTCTAGGTTGATCATGGTTTGCCCACAGGAGATCAACATATGAAGAGACGACATCAGCATGTGCAGCTTCCTTGGCATCATCGTAACCACCATGGGTGGCATCAACATCATCAAAATCACCATCTCCTCCAGGGGAAGCCTCACTCTGTGGACCCCTACATACATTCCCACAACTTGTGGAAACATGTGCTAAGCATGGGGCAGCCCTCACCTCCCGCAACTACTATAACAAATTGCCCGATAGGGCACTCAATGAACCTAGAGAAGAATCCACTGCTCGATGATGGATAGGTGCTGGAACAACTGGTGATGGAAGAGGAACCAATGGATCATCACGCACATGGTTTCTAACCTTGTCACTCAATTTTGCTCCTGGCCTATCCTAGGGCATGCCTCTCCCGACCCCCTGAAACAATCTAATATCAAAGTAATTGGGCTTTTTGCCCAATTCAAATTCCACCCATAATTTCTTCAAAAAATACATCGGGACCTCATGATTGGAGTGTATACCATCCACCACTGCTCCCAAAAGTGGCTAGCAATGTCCTGGTCCCTACACCATCGAATAGAGATCCGTGGCTTCTTCAAATCTATCTCTTCACCCATCTTAGGGTTCACAAAATATTTTTTCAAATATATTTTTGTTATTTTTAAGTTATTAACTTGTTTGTATGTGAGGCCATTTGCGTTAAATGCATGCAATCCCTCACGCCAGCTATGATAGTTATCTAGCTCACTATCTAATGCCTGCATATACTATACAATTCCTTGCATACTATCTGCAAGGTGTAACAACTGAGGGGGTGGATGAGGCTCATGCCTAATAGTGTGAATATCTCTAATCAAAGCATCAATATTTATCCTAATTGTTTGTCGCAATTGATCTACTGGAGGTGGAGGTGGAGGTGGAGGTGGAGGTGGAGGGGGTGGAGGTGGAGCTAGTACTATACCTAATAGCTCATCTATCTCAAACTCATCCATCATGTGAAAATAATTTTCATATATATACAAACATGAAAATTTACAATTACAATTACAAACATGAAAATTTACAATTACAAACTATTTAATTTACATTTCACCTTCCAAAAAAACTTATAATTAAATACAATTTAGCAACTTAAATATAAAAAAAGGAAACTCACATAGATCTATAATATTATTAATAGGTGGGTAATAATAAGCATCATTTAAGAAATATTATCCACTTAAATCAAAGTATAAGAAAAATTCTACAAAATAAAACATTATAATGCCCATGCAACTCAAATAATACTTTTTAACATCTAAAGATGAATTAGTATAAGTTCCATCAAAATCATAAAAATAATCATAAGTTAAAATCATAAGTTATATCTATGAACTTGTCAATACATGTACTAATTTGTTGTGTTCTTTTCTAGAATCATTGGATGATTTAGTGATCACAACTAGTAGTACTACACTAAGTTGAAGCTTGAATAAATGACCCTTTTTTTGTGATTTCACATTCTAGTCATTTACTTGGATATCTTGGCACTTGAAAATGACCGTCTTACATGAGATGAATTTGTTTGATATGTTTTTTATGTATTGATTTTATTGATTTTTTAAGGTTTTATTTGAGGAGGTATCATAGGTTTCTCTATTCATCCTTTTGTGGTAAAATTAGAAAGGGATAACTATGATTATTTTGTAAAATGGTATCTTCATAATTTTTAGGTGGTGTAATCATTTTCCTTTTATGTATGGAGTCATACCTAAACTAGAAACACTAGAAAATATATAATCTTGGTGTAACATCATTGACCATGTAGGAGTGATTTGATCTAGTATCAAGATCATGATTCTATGTGTATTTCATTGGATATTGATTTCCCCCACACACTTTGGAATAGACTTTAGGAGATCCATGGAGACCCTCATATCTCTCCATTCCTAGAGGATCCTATTGTAGATTGTTTCATTCCCTTTATAGATGAAGATCACATACCCTTCGATGGTGATACTTAAGAGGAAATTCATTATATCATATTAAATAATTTATTTACTTAAGATCAACTTTTATTTACATATCAAATAATTTTCAAAATATATTTTAACTATGTACATCAATTATATCAATTAGAATAAACATTTGGTAATGAAATACAAGCAATTATCATAAAAAATTTAGAATCAATTCATTCTAAATGTAAAATGATACATACACATATAAATATATAATTAGTTTTTTAATTTAATATATACTTGGCAAAATAAATTTATATAGACGTGTAAATTTTTAAGTAATTTAGTGGGGTTTATAATGAAACCTATCCAAGAAAATTTGTCATAGATTAGAATACGTAACTCATCTACCCTATATAGAAACCACCCTCAACTCTCCCTTCTTGTTGGTTCTTATTTTACTATTTCAATTAATGCTTTCACATAATATAATACATTCACTTCCAACACACACTCTACTACTTTCATGTGCATTTTGCAAACCAACCAACACTTTACTAATACTACTACAATAAGATTGCAATACCTCAAACTCCTGATGTAAACCTTCTATTTATACTTTCTTGCTTTCCATTTGAGGCAAGTAGGTCACTAAGTCCAATCCTTTTGAGAAATCAACAAACATTTCTTAGACAACCCTACCTTGATTCTACCTTAACAATTTTCATGTCCATAATTAAAAGGAGTCTTAAGATCCATTTTCATAAGCCTACATTAATAATGAACATAATTAGGTTGAAGAAAAACCCCTCTTAGATAAAAAAATTTGTGATGTTACCTACCTCCATACTTGTCTCTTCTAGTGCAACTTTCATGAATCCTAGAGTTTATTTTGATTTGTAAATAAAGATTTGGTGAAACCTTTTGTAAAATAAATTATTATAGGGTTTTTGATCCTTTCCTTTCTCTATGTTTATTATACTTATCATCCAATCCAATGGAAAAAAACACTGTCCTATAGCCAAGTTATTGAATCTTAATCCAATGTTTAGGGTTTCAATTAAAGATTATAATTTAGGGTTTAGGGTTAATCAACCAAGATAGTCAAATTTCTCTTGGGACTTGTTCGTTTTTTCTATTTAGGGTTTAGTGTTCATTTTTCTGTTCAAGGTTTATTGTCTGTTTTTTGCATCTAATGTTTATTGTTCATTTTTCTGTTTAGGGTTTATTGTTTGTTTTTTGTGTCTAATGTTTATTGTTCATTTTTCTGTTCAGGGTTTATTGTCTGTTTTTTGCGTCTAATGTTTATTGTACGTTTACATTTTTGTTTTTTGTTTTTTTCCTACAGTTTAAATACTATTCATGTTTTTTGTTTTTTTCCTATGGTTTTTACTATTCATTTTTTTTGCAATATTTGAAAACTGAAAACTATTTTAAACATGAAATAAAAGACAATTTTCAAACTTTAAAACATAAAAATTAAAAAATAACAATACATTAACATTTTTTTATGAAAAAAAATAAAAATAAATAAAATAGAATATAAAAAATAAAACTAAATAACTGGAAGGAGGTAAAAATGGTTAGGGGGTCAGCTGAGGTGAAAAAAATGGGTACCCGTGCTCCTCAAAAACGCCTGCCCATTTTCCAAACAATAAAAATGATGGAAAATGGTTAAAAAAAAAAAAAAAACATTTCAAAAACGGACGCCCGTTTTTTTCAAATCGGGCACCCGATTTTTTCAAATCGAGCACCCGATTTGAAATAAACAGGCGTCCGTTTAGCTTTGGGCACCCGTTGCTAAACGGATGCCCGTTTTTGGTGGCTCGGGCACCCGAAGCTAAACGAGTGCCCGATTTGTAAAAATTGGGCACCCGTTTCTAGTGGGCTCATTTCCCAACCTTCAGACTTCCGTGGGATTGGGACCCAACTTTGTACTTTTATCCCCTAAAGGATCCTAAAATCCAATTGTTAGTGGTTTTGAAAATATTTTGGGATGATCAAACCTTCTTTGTAATTTCACCACATGCTGTAAACAGGGAATCAGTAACCAGAAAACACATAGAAAAACCAAAAAATAGAAAGCCAAACTACTTATCAAACGAATGCGTAATTATATCTAAGTGAATTCTTAATGATATCTAGGCGGTTGTGTTATGATGACTAATTGAATGCGTAAATTTGATAGAGCGAATGCATGAAACTGATAGGGCGAATGCGTGACACACAAACAGACAATTAAAAAAAATCTAAAAACCCCTAAACTTCACGAAAAACCTGCAAAACAGACTGTTAGGCCCTTGTCAGATCTCTCATCAACCATTCTATATTAAGCAAGTCATATTTCACTCTATATGATAGAACTAGGCTATTGTATCTATTAGTAGTTGGTTGGTCCTCTAGGTCTTGTATCCTCTTTTCTGCCTTTAAAATCTTCTAGTAATATCTGGCTTGCCTCCTTTGTTCTGTTGTTCTTTGAGCACCTAGAATCTTAAATTTTACCTTATGTGCCATGAGATGTTATATTGAATTCATTATATAAGGATAAAATATTCAGATTTGTAGAATTGAATATATAATTTAGATAGAACAGCGGATTAAAAAATAGGAAAACAAAACAAACAGAATGCCTATATATGAATGACGAATGCATAATTGTATCTAGGCGAATGCGTGAAGGTGCCAACATGAATGCATGACCCTATCAGGTTGAATGCATACTTTTGTCTATCTAATTGTGTGATATTGTCTTGTGATTGCATGATGTTTAATTCCACCTTTGAAATCCATACAAAGCCTGCAAAAAATTTGAAAATCCGTATGATCCTGTAAAATCACACATAAAACATAGAGGGTTAATTAGTTGTTGTTCACGTCAGGTTCACCAAAATGTCGTATGCTTAAAATCATCATTTCTAAACTAGAAATAATAAGGAAATCATGACTCCCTATTCTAGCTAATAAATTCAAACAAAATAATAGAATAACACAATCAAGGCAATAAGGATGTAAAATATCAATTAAGACTCCCTATCCCATGACTGCATATGGCTTCCATTGTTCTTCTCTTCTTTGTCGTATAATGGCTCTCAGATATTATGCTGGCAACCTGCAATTGACACAAAGATTTGAAGTTCATGATTGTTTAAAATGGAGATTAAATGTCCAATTTATACATTTTTGGGTGAGATTGAACGAGAGATGGAACTCAAGTGAGCTCACATGTTGATTGATAGTTGAACTACTGATTTGGAGATGGAACAAAATAGATTCAAAGGCTAATTGAGTTAATTGATTGAAAGATGAAAAATAATGATTGGAGGATAATTAAAGAATGATTCAATTAATCAATTAATTGAAAAGATCAATTAAAATAGATTGAATAGTTAACTGATTGAAATCTTTCTAGAAAAAAGAAAAGTGGAAGATCGAAATAGAGATTGAAAAGATAATTGAATTAATTAATTAATTTAGCATGTGCTTGCACTTTGACTTTGATTTTCAATTTAACCTTTGCATGACATTTAATTCAAATATTGAATTTATTTTAAATTCAATTTGTTATTTGAATATATTTAGAACTTGACTTTGATATCCAATTTGATCTTTGAAATCATGCACATGTATTGGAAGAATTTGAATTTGAATTTAGAGAATTAATGAAATTAGAGAAAATTAAAAGAAATAATTACTTAATTAAATAATTTAAAGAAATAATTTAATTATTTAGAAATTGAATTTAATTAAATAATAAAGATTATTTAAATTAAAGGATTAAAATCATAATTAATTACATAATAAATATTTAATTAATATTTAGAAGAGGGTTAATGATTAATTGATTAGAAGATAGAAATTGAAATAATTATTAAGATGATTAAGAAATATGAATTTAGAAGAATAAGATTACCTAATTTAATTAAAGAATTAAAGAATTAGTTAATCAATTAGACAAATAATTAGTACATGATCCATGAGACATTTTTAGGTGTCTATAACATGTAGAAGCCTCTCTTACTAATAGTCTAAGAGATATATACAACATCAATATAAAGAGGTTGAGCCAAGCTACAAATTTGTGTGTTTGTAAGTATGTTTACTTTTTGAATTTAAAATTAACAAGCATTTAATTTTCAGACAAATAATTTAATTTTGAGGTTTTAAAAAGTACACTGTTAGAATAGAGAAAAAAAATTGAAATGGCCATTTCTTCCTTTCTAACAAAATGGTATAAGGATCATTAACAATTTATATTCTATAGAACACTCAAATTTACCAAATTTATACAACTATCCTTGAGAAAATATTCTTATATTGAATTCCTTAAGAACATATAATGATGCATAAGTGGGTGTACAGAAATTGGACACTATAAATAAATATTTGGAAATGTCTCTCACTTTCTTCTACTCGTCACTAATTTTAAATTCCTCATTCCTACTCCTTCACATGGCTCAATCCTTTGTTGCAGATCTTCCTCCACTAGATTTGTTGGTGGATCTTTCTTCTCCTAGTGATGGTTCTTCTGGGCCTATTGTTGGCCATGCAATGGTTGTGGTCAAGGCTCCATCTAGGGGGGATCCTTTCCTAGATGGTATTGTGTCTCTGGTTTTGGGTGGGTTATCATCTCTTAAGATATTCATTTCGTTGTTGTTTCCTCTAGTTGCAGTCAACATGCATCCTATGAAGATCTATTAAGAATTTTTTTTGTCAAATGATAATGTAGCCAAGGCTACTACCACCCCTAATGATATTGTGAATCTGAAGGGTTTTTTCAAATAAATAGTTCGTTGTACTTCTATTTCTCTTTTGATTCCTCTAGGAAATAAGTTCTTGAATGTAAAGATTATTTTACTAAGTAGGGCATAATTTGTAGGCATTTTTCAGTTTTGGCCTGCTCCTCATGATTTGCATCATTAAGTCTAGGAGGTTTGGTATCCTCTAGTTGAGGATAAAATGGAGCTTTAACCATCTTCTAAGGGATTTTTTGTGCTTTTCTTCTATTCTAAGGATGATCAGTAGGGTATGCTTGATGGTGGGCATTGGATGTGGGATTCACATCCCCTTGTTATGTGTGTCTAGGTTTCTTCACACAATCCTTTAAAAGACTCAATTGATCTTTTGCCAATGTGTCTAAGGTTTCCTTATCTTCCCATCCATTTCTAGTGTGATGAAGGCTATGAGGCTATTGGTAATAGTTTATATAGGTTCTTGAAGGTGGAGTCTATGACCAAAGTCTTTGGTCATACATCCTTTGCTTCCATTCTAGTTTAAGTTGATAATTCAAAAAATGTACCTATAGAGGTCATTCTATAAGTTAATGATAGATCTTGGTGTTTCTTGGTGGACTATGAGGGGATCCCCTTTTGTTGTAGGCATTTTTTTGCTACTACATTTGGCTTCTAATTTTTCTCGTAGTGCTCACAAACAGTCTTCCTCAACTTGGTGGAAGAATGTTGTTCATGACCACCTTACTATTTTTCATGATGTTTCTTCTAAGGATGATGTTGTTTTAAAGGATTTTGAGCCACCCACTCTTGTTTCTTCTCCTCCTCATTTAGCTTATTTTTCTAAGGATCTAGGGCTATCTATTTATTTGAGTACTTTTTCCCCTCTCCATTATTCTACAGATTTACTTGTTGGTGTTGTTTGCTAGTTCAAATCTACTCCTAACAATAAAATGAATGATGCTTCCTCTCTAGTTTCTTTTTTTTTTCTCTCCAATTGATGTTTACTAGAATAATTATACTTTTCATAGTCGTACCAAGGTTTCTTCTACTACTTTTGATGGTATTGTTGTTACCAGTAATGATTTTGTACCCTTTTTTCTATAGGTCAGTGTTGTTTTGAGTGTAATAATGGATCTAGTTGGATAGTTTTTCAACATAAGAATAAATTATCCTCTAATAATTCTTCATCTTCTAACATTATGATAGTGGATAAATAGTCCCAAACTTTTGATTCAAAATAGAATGTAACTTTTTTGGCTCTAGCTCTGTTGTTACTTTGTTGGCTGCCCTATTTTTCTATTTTTTATGTTTGGTTCTATTCCAATTTGGTTTTTAATAGTTAGTAACATACCTATGATAGGTTGGTTCTCTTCCCCACTCATTTTAATAAAAAACATGAAATGATGATATTTACTAGGAAACAAGATAGTATGTATGTTATACTTCACCAATATACAATAACAAACTTATTTTTGGATCTAATTATATTTCAAATATACCTTACATATAATGAATCTTTTTCTATATATATATATATATATATTTCATATTTTAAATTTGCTTCATTAATAAAACATAATTGCTACTTAATCACTTATTCACTATATTGATTCAAATCAATAAGTTGTTCAAATAGTAAAAGTAGATCAAGTTATTGTTATAGCATAAACTCCATACAAAATTAAATGTATATTTTTTATTTTCATAGACCCGAGTGTCCAAGGAGGAATACAATTAGTTATACTACCCATTTTGTTACACTAAATCTCATTAAAATGCCGTATAATTTATTCATATATTTAGATTTATACAAGAATCCATGACAATGTTACATTTCACCTTTTAACTTCAACCTTCAACAACATAAAATGTTTATCTTTGTGTGCCAATGGGAGCTCACCTCCCAATCTCAATGTGAAAATAAACCCACCATCAAGTTAGGGAATGCAAGGCTAGCCTTAGGTTACACAATACTTACAATATCACAATGGAATTTATGACCAACAATTTTATGCCATTGTGAAAGCTTAAAGAAGTGGTATCATTATTTAATACCTAAGGATTTTATTCTTTACATGTATTATTGTGATTTACAATTTATTAATACTCAAATTAAGTGTAATCAGTGGCATATGAGGTGGGTTGAATTACTACAAGGGTGTACTTTTGTTCTCAGGCATCAAAGTGGTAGTTAAATCAAGGTAGTAGATGTATTGAGTAGAAGCGCAAGACTCTTAACTAAAATGAGAGTTGAAGTAGTCTGATTTGATGCTATTGAGTTATACAAAGATGATTTGGGATTTAAGGATACATGGACAAAATGTACAAAGCGTGCTAGTTTTGATAGGAGACCTAAAACAATCACCAACGAGGAGGGACCTCAAGGAGATTAGTCTCAATCAGTTAGCAAGAGAGAACACAAAAAAACACATAGATATGATGGAGGCAATGCATAACAGATAGTTTTATTGCATGAAAGTTAATTACATCCAACCGGTACCAACTAGGTTACAACATACCGGCACACAAGCCTGGTAGAATAGGTCACACTGGGACCTTGAATTGAAAAGATCTATCTTCTAGGAATAGTCTAGCTATCTAATACTTCTTAATTTTCTAATTGATTACATTCTAAAGAATGATTACAAATATATATATCGATCCCAAGAATCCAGTCAGCCCAAAAGGGATCAAAACCCAAAGAACAAGACCTAATGTGCAAAATGAACAAGGTCGGCCTCCACCAAGAGATTCCTCCAAAAAATCCAAAGGATGAAACATAGAAGGTTGGCCACATACCAAGAAACATCGAGATCAACATCCAAGGCTCCAAAATCTTTGGAATGGGTTTTGGTAAATCACCAGAATAGGTCTCAGGCAACCAGTAACAAAGGAACAACTGGTAACAAGAAACTGTCAAGGAAACTAGTAGCAATAATTTGCTGGAAAGTGATCCAAATGAGATGCGGTTTGAAAGAAAGAAAGATGATCAAGTCTTCAAGTATAATCCAACTCCACATGATCCGGTGAGCCAAAACCAGGACACGCGGAAAGGAAAATTGAAACTACAAACATAAAACAAAACAGAAAAGAAAATGTTTTTGGTTGATGCAAGATTGCTATGAACTGGGGATGCTCTTGCATCAAGACCTTGTATGAATTACTTCACACAAGATAGAGTACTATTCAAAGAAAGATAACTATGTATACCTCAAGGGTCAACAAGGCCTAATTTGATCAGGGAAAAATATTGTGGCAGTTTAACTAGACATTTTAAATCTGATAAAACCATAATGCAACTTAGGGAAAGATAATATTGGACAATAATGAAGTTAAAAATTATAAAATTTATGCAAGGATTCCAACTTTATCAATATGAAAAAGGAAGGAATCAAAACATATATCAACCATTACCCATACCAGAGAACCCATGGGATGATGTTAGCATGAATTTGGTACTTGAACTACTAAGAACTCAACAAGGTAAGGATTATTTTTTTGTGGTTGTTGATAGAATCTAAAAAAAGGTTGGCTTTATAGCTTGCAACAAGACCAATGATGCTATGACATTATAAATGTGTTCTTTATGGAGGTTGTTAGGTTGAATGGCTAGCTAAAAAGTATAGTTTTATACCATGCCATAAGTTTGTAGGTCATTTTTGGAGGACACTTTAGAAAACAATAGACACTAATTTAAAATTTAGCTCATCATATCATCACCAAATGGATGGCAAAATTGAAGTCATTATTCAAAGCTTAGGCAATTTGCTAAGATGTTTGGCTGGTGACAAGCTTAAGCAATGGGATTGATATTGCCTCAAGCTGAATTTGTATATAATGATTCAATCAACAAGAGTACGGGTAAGAATCCATTTCGAATTGTTTATGGTTATAGTCCTAGGAGTATTAAATAATTGAGAGATAGAGAAAACATTGAAGGTATAAGAGAGGTGTTGAAGGAGAATAATTTGCTAAACAAATGCAAGATTTACATTAGCAACTAGTAGAAAAACTTAGCTGGAGTAGCTAGAAATATAAAGAGAAGACATACTTTACAAGGAGAGAAAATAATTTTAAAGTGGGAGACATGGTGTTAGAACATCTATGAAAGGAATTATTTCCTAGTTATGCATATAATAAGCTCAAGTGGAGGAAGATTGGGCCATTTAAGATTATGAATAAGTTTTCATCTAATTCTTACATGAATTAAAATGACCTATAGGTTTGGAAATCTCTCCAATTTTTTAGGTTTCTTATTTATACACCTACTATGAGAGGGATGCATCATAGGAGAAAGAAAAAGAGAAAATCACATCACCAAAAAAATGGATGGAACAACTACTAGAGCAACCATGATGGGAGATAAATTATTTTAGATTTAACAGTGGTTAGGAAGACTAGGGGCTAGGAATATAGTGAATATTTGGTGAAATGGAAGAATATGATAGTAGAGAATGCTACATGGTTTAGCCTAGTAGATTTGGATTCATTTAAAATAAGTAGTAGCAACATGGTTTCTAACTTGTAGCAACCAAATGGTTGTCTTGTAGCAAGAAAGCAGTAATTGTGATAAGAACATATATCTTATGAAAACTAATTTCGGCCTAGAATATCAAAGATTTCTACTTAGTTAGAAGAGGGTAACAAATTTTATACCCTGGTAATTTGATACAGGGGCATCCTAATTTAAATGTTTTTTTTTTATCATGTAAACTTCATGTAGCTGCCACTATATTAAAAAAGAAAATGTTTTTTCAAATTTTAATTTTTTAAATTTTGTCTCTTTGGAGAAGCAAATACCCATGTATAGCCACTAATGCAAGAGGAAGCCCAATGGATATCATATAGGTTTAGGAGGGATTTTTTAATTCAAAAATAAGTTGGTGAGAGTTTATGGTAGATTTTTGTTTATCACACCCCATTTAGGTTGAATTTCTAGGATGTTTCTAGATTTTTTGGTAAGAAAAAAATGAAAGAATAGAAGAGAAAAAAGTAGCAAAGAATAGAAGAGAAGGAGAGAGGATTGGAGAAAGAAGTAGCAAAAGATAATCTAATAGTCATAAAGGAGGATAGAGAGAATAGGAGAGCATGTGAGATCAAGAGAAAAAAAGAGGGTTCTAAGAATTTAGCCCAACATTTTCAAAGGTATGTTTATGTTGTATAAATCATTATAAAAAGACTAATTTTGATAAAAGTAATAAAATATTGCTCTTCTAAATTCAGTCTATCCTTGGACAATGTGTGTTCTTATGAATGTGAGATTCTATGAGTTATGTTGCTTGAAAAGGGGGTTGTTGTCCATGTGTGTGTGACCATTTTTTTGGAAGTATGTATTGTTGCAGTTGTCATTGATGTCAAACTTGTTATTTCGAATAACTGTTGGTCTGAAAAGTCTATGGTGCAGAGATATCTTGTTGTGTTGGTGTTGAAAATATTCCATTGGTTGTTCTAGAAGTGTCCAGGTCTGGGAAGTTGCTTGGTGTTCTTATCTTCTTTGGTTATGTTTTTAGCCTTGTGGATATGTTAGTTTTGTGGTCCAAAAATATATTTGTGTTCTTCGGATGTTGTAGTATGTTTCATTTCTAGTTGTGATATTCTATGTTAATCCAACCTTTTGGTCTCGATATGATTTGTGGAAGATAATTTGATGTGTCATGTGTCATGTGTCTCGATGTTGTGTAGGGATATCATAATAAGAGTAATTTGCATTGGAGAATATGATTTGGCGCATTAATTTCTATATGGACATGGTATGTGTTGGAATGTTATGGGTTATGTTCTAGTGTTTGTTTCAGGCTGACTTAGTTTAGGTTTTGATGATCTATCCTATATATAAATAATGTATGTGATTGAGTTATGTAAGAAGTTTGACAAAGAGTGTGATGTGGTGAAAGAAAAATTTAGTGAAGAGTAGAGAAGAAGAGTTGTGTTTGAATGATATGCAAGTTGTTTGAGAATGTAGCAAAAATAAGAGACAATGTGTTGACAAATGAGGTTTGAGCTGTATGTGTTGATGTTGGTCACTTGATGCAGAGTTTAAGGATAGCTTTATGATTAGGAGATCCTTCTTTTTAAATCAAGTTGTTATATCTTGCTATATTGTAGTTAGCATCGGGTTTGCAAGTTATTTTTGTATCTTGCTCCAAGAGAAGTTAGCCTTGGTCTACAAGTCTGAAGTAGTGAACTCTTTCATTGTAATTTGATATACATAGATATATTTTATGGGCAAGTGCTCACCGCGGTTTTTCCCTATTTTGGGTTTTCATGTTTAAAATCTTTGTGTTGATATGTTGGTTTTATGTTGCCAATTAATTATTTATGTGCTACATTGATTTTGGTTTAGACTGATTTACCCCCCCACTCTGTCCTACCTTGTCTTCAACAATTGGTATCATAGCAAGGTTCCTCTTGAGTAAGATTGACCACTTGAGGTAGATCCGATATGGTGCAGGATGTTCATTATAAGGTTTTGAAATTCGATGGCACAAATTTTCCATACTCGAAGGAGAAAATGGAAGAACATTTTGAGAACTTATAGAATGAAATATGGGACATCATTCGAACTATATATACACCCACGTAGGGTGGTGATCAGACTCTAGATGAGAAAAAGTTACATGAGACTAATGCAAAAGGTAGAGCTATAATGTTTAGTTGTATAAGTGATTCAGTTCTTGGAAGAGTAAGAGGATTAAAAGGAGAGAATGCTATATGGAACAAGATATGTTTGTGTTGGCATTTTGTCAACCGGCATGAAGACATAATGACATTGTATGTTGTCGTTGATGTCAATATGTGTTATGAAGTGAACTGGCATATGTGATATGTGAGAAGAGGGAACTGGCATATGTATGAACCAGTTTATATGCCAAAGTGAAGAAGTATATTTGTTCAAGATGAACCGGCATGTCAAGGTGAACCAGCATGTAGTAATGGGAACCAACACATGGAAGCATTGTATGACTACCGGTTGGTAGGTAGCTTCCACTTCAGGATTTTCGATTGGAGTACCTCAAGTCTATATGACTCAATCAGTGATCTTCATGTGATGAGTTAGCAGTATAATGGAAAATGGATCATGTTGCCACGTAAGCTCTGTGCATGTGAAGGATGTAGCATGAAGAAGACTATTCCTATCTACCTCAGGAATGTGTGAAGTCTGTCAAATGGTGATAACGCGTGATGGGTTATTAGTCACCATGAAATAGGTGGAAAATGAACAATGGAGAATGTCTTGAGATCAATTCAAGATTGTTGCATTTAATGCAGTATGATTCAATGGTCAGGATTGAACCGCTTGAATTGCTTAACCTAACAGGTTTAGGGTTTAGGGTTTTTGCTACCAACCTGTCTGTTTCCTATAAGGTTGATGTTGTGTTTCTTTCTAGGGTTGATGGAAAAATTTGTGAATGTGTATCCAAGGGAAGTGATATGTGATTCTTGCTAGACCAAAGGAGAGAAGAGATACCTGCAAAGTGAATGTGCAGAAGGAGAAGAGGAGCCTAAACGGATCTGCATTAGCATTGAGTGTTGTTAACAGATCATTGTAATTCTTGTTGATCTTTAACCACTTCAACAATTGTAATATCCCCTAACAAGGTAGCCTTAACTGGCTTGTTGCAAAATCCCCTAACAGGGTGGTCCTAACAGGCTTGATTCAAATCCCTTAGCTGGGTAACTCGAGGTTAATGAGTTCTGAGAAGCTATAGAGCTCTAGAGATCCTTTAGCTATTGAGTTCTTGAAATCCTCTAACAAGGTGACCCTACCGAGTTTAACCCTTAACTGGGTATTATTGCTATCCCTTAACCAGGTGATCCCTAATAGGATTAGTTCCTAGCAGAACCTATTGTAATGTCTTTAACCGGACAAGGATCCTAACAGAGTGGACTTCAAAAGAGTTCAAAAGCAACTTGTGGGTATTCATCCCCACCGTGGTTTTTCCCAGTTGGGTTTCCACGTGAAAAATATGTGTGTTATGTGTGATGCTTTTATCTTGTGATGCTTTGTTACTACCTGTTGAGCATATGATGGTTCTATGTTTTATGCCTGTCTATAAAGCATACTGAACTAACTGTTGTGACGATCAGAGGATAGTTTACCTATTCATGCATGAGGGTGAAATGTTAGTGTTGTATTGAGTTAAATGAAAAGCTAAGTGTTCAATCGGTTAATGCTTGTTTTAGACACTCTTGGCTTTACCAGTTGTAGTCTATGTTGATTAAGTATTCGTGTTTGTCAGTCGTTTGGAGTATTTGCTGTCAACCGATTTTGGACTATATTTGTGTTTGTACTTATTCACCCCTCCCCCTCAGTACCGGTTTGGTACTAGTGGTTCATCATTGAGTTATCAGTTTGGCATTTGAAGGAGATCCAATAATAAAATAGGATAGGATGATGAATCTAAAGAAAAAGTATCAATATATGAGAATACTTGAAGATGAAGGTGTTGAGAGCTATATATATAGAGTGATTGAACTTGTCGATGGTATTACTGCTTCTGGTGGATATTTGGACGAAGGAGATGTTGTTCAAAAGATCTTATGAACCCTAGTAAAATAATACAAAGCAATGATGTGTAGGAAAGAAATGATTTAAGTAAGTCTACCATTGACCAGCTTACCAGTACCTTGGTAGCAGTTGAAATTCTAGAAATGGAGGAAGAGAAAAGAAAAAAGAAAGAAGTAACATTTAATGTTTCAAGACATGATGATCTAGAATGTAGTAGAGACATGGATAAAGTTAAGGAAAACTTTGTGAGAAGACTAGAAGATACAAAGCCTAGTTACCTTTGAATTGTTTTTCTTGTGGTAGAATTGGACATTATGCTTCTCACTGGACTTATAGGGAGGATTATAAGAGACCAGATGATAATGAGAAGAAGAGTAAAACAATAAGATGCATCTTTAACAAAAGAGAGAAATAGGGCTTATGTTCTATAGAGGAACACTCATTTGAAGATGAACTTGATGATGACTCAAATGAAGAATCCTTACTTTTGGTAATTGAAGAAAAGAAGAATGTATTAGCAAAACCAAAAGAGGATAAAACAATCAAGACTAAATTGCATTCAAAAATAGAATCAAATACATGGATCATTAACTCTAGATGTTCAAATCATATGACTGGTGACAAAGACATTTATTAATCTCAAGAGATATGATGGTGGATCAGTGAAATTTGCCAAAGAAGATATTTGAAAGGTACTATGGATTTTGGACTTTGGTACAATTAGGGTGGAGATTTTATGTTGAGATCTTATAATGTTGTAGAGAGCGATGGAAGAGTTGATGATTGGAAGAGTACTAGTGGTGGTGCTTTCTTTTCAGGAGACAAATTGGTCTCCTGGTTTAGTAAGAAATAGGATTTAGTTTCTCTATCTACTGTTGAAGAAGAACACATTGCAATAACATCAAGTTACTGTACTATGGTAATGTGGATGAGACAGACTCTTAATGATATCAAAGTAGCATATGATGAAGCAATTTCTATTATGTGTGACAATGCAAGTGCAATAAACATGTCAAAAAATATGGTTATGCATTCAAGAAAAAAACACATTTCAATTAGATATCATTAATGAAGAGAGAAGGTTACTGAGAAAAAAGTTTGGTTAGAATATATTTCTACAAAAGAACAGGTTGTAGATTTTTTCACTAAGGCATGAGAAAAGGATATATTTGAGTTTCTTCAGGACAACCTTGGGGTTATTTCCCCTCCTTCTTCTGACTAGGTGAATTATGAGGGTGAATCTTTTCCAAGGGGAGATTTAATGACTATTCCTTTTCTTGGATTGATATTGTGGCTACTCTTAGGGGGAGCAGTGGAGTGTGTGTTGGTGTTGTGGCCTTTGTCTTTGATGGCAAAGGGGGAAAGAAAGAGAAAGGTTCTTTGGAGAGGAAGAGAAATTTGAAATAGCATGTTTTGCATATTGGTCAAGTATTAGATTGGTCAACTATTTCCATCAATGACAAAGGGGGATATTGTTGAAAGTATCAGGATAAAAGTCTTCAATCATGACATTACCCATTTGAAATGCAACTGTATCTATTTGGAATGCATTACCCAAACACCGCAATCGATCACTCGCACACGAAGTTCCATGAGTGTGATCTTTTTCAAATCCTAATATGATTTCTATCTCGTCAACCTCTAGAGGAGCCACCTAACTTGGCCCCACCCAAACCAAGATCCATTCTTCCCACTTTTCAAGATTGTATTTCTCTTCACTATCTTGCAGTTTCCCTCATGAATTTTCAATTATAGTGCAGAGTTCTTCACGAAGGACACCACCACATCGTCTAGAGTCTATGGTTCAATTTTTTTCTTTGATCCCATGGAGGCCAATAGTCCTTTGTTTGAGGAAGTGCTCCCTAAATAGTCATGGGGGGGAGAGGTAATTCTTGAAATCACCCTTCTATTGGGAGATTGTGTACATAACCTCTTGGTCTTCTGAAAGCTGGCAATTACTTCGATTCCGCCAACTCTGGTTCCACACTATAGAAATTTTTGGATATTGACTTCCAAATATCCTTCGATGCAAAAGCATCATTCTCATAATAGGAAAAAGGTGCTCCTTGCATGAACACATTGATTTCCTCCAAAGCGTGGCCCAATAGGTTTCGTAGGAACTCCAAAACCAATTATTCCCTTTGGACATAAATTAGAGACGTCACATGAGACACTCCAGACATTGTTTGTTTGTATTGCATACTCTCTATCTATTTATCACCCTTTAACACTTTCCTCTGCTTTTCTCCAATTGCTCTCTTCTAGCCAACTGATGAGCTTGTTTCCATGTCATTCAAGATAATGCCTTCTTGCTTTCTTTTAGGAAATTTGATTGCACATGACTCTAAAGCTTGTATGTTCTGCTTTCGTACAGATATAAATTTTAATTCACGCTCAGATAATAATTAAATAAAATAAGCATTTGTAAAGAAAAGATTTAGTCATTCGATGTTACATATTATCTGACGGAAAGATCCTAGACAATTCTTGGAGAAAGGAAACATCATTGATAATCATTTTTTGCAAATAACAATGAATCAAATAAATAATAAATGTTCAATGCAATTTTTAAAAATAGAACTCATTCAATGCTTTCATTCACCGACGGTAAAGCCGTTTGACCCACATCATCTCTCACCGTTGGATTTTCGATGACAACTAATGAAACGTCTGACAAGGATGCTGTATATCTGACGTCACTTCCATGTCGGACACTCCTCAAGGAGAAATCATAATATCCGTCGAATTTCTGACAGAAATCCAACGATATTTGTGGTGAGGGGTGCAAATATAGCCACCATCATTTGAGTTCATTACATCGTCGGATGACCAATGCAAACGGCATTGTCAGGTAGCCCGACGATGAGTTTTCGATGGTAAATTTGGTCGGAAGTCCGACATTTGGTCATCACAAATCCGACAATTAGCCGTCATAAATTAGGCCCAAATGTACTAGTGTGTTTGAAATAGTTTCTAACTATATTCCTATGAATTAATATCGACTTCCACCTAATTACCAAACACTTATCGACTTAAGGTCTTAAATTATTATGAAATAGGTCAGTGCTCTAGTCAAGGTATTGATCCCATTAAATTTATCCCTTGCAAAGTGGAAGGGAAGGGCTGATGTGTGAATCACACTTGATATAACAGCGCTTGCTTTGCATGTGAAAGGGAGAAGGTGGTGGTTCAAATAACCATCGCTCTCCCACTTTGGAGTAGGGTGCACCACCTTTTATATTGGCTGCCCCCTCCCAACTTCCACGTAATATCATGGCAGACCCAACATATGATGTTGACCAAGCCTTTCCACTTACGTAGTAACACAAAAGTCGACCATTCCACACTCACCACTATGTGGTGTTTGATCGACCCATATGCGGTCAACATGGAGTTAATATAAAGTATGATATAATATATATATACGTTATATATATGTATATGTATGTGTATGTGTATCTGTATGTGTATCTATATGTGTATGTGTATATGTATCTGTATATGTATGTGTATGTGTATATGTGTGTATGTGTATGTGTATGTGTATGTGCATGTGCATGTGCATGTGTATGTGCATGTGTATGTGCATGTGCATGTGCATGTGCATGTGCATGTGTATGTGTATGTGCATGTGTATGTGTATGTGTATGTGTATGTGTATGTGTATGTGTATGTGTATGTGTATGTGTATGTGTATGTGTATGTGTATGTGTATGTGTATGTACAATGTGTATGTGTATGTGTATGTGTATGTGTATTTGTATGTATGTGTATGTGTATACATACACATACACATACATACACATACACATACACATACACATACATATACATATACATACATATATACATGTATATATGTATTTACATATGCACATATGTATATGTATGTGTATATGTATATATGCATAGATGTATACATATACATATACATATACATATACATATACTTATACATACATCTACATATACATATACATATACATATACATATACATACACATACACATATACATACACATACACATACACATACACATACACATACACATACACATACACATACACATACATATACATATATATACATATACATATACATATATACATACATGTATATATACATATACACATATGTATATATATACATATACATGCATATATACATATGTATATACATGTATATATATATATATTTGTGTGTGTGTATTCGATATGTGTGTGTGTGTGTATGTGTGTGTGTGTGTGTGTGTGTGTATTCATAGATTAGTATATAGATAGATATGAAAGGAGAAGATAAAAACCTCTCATAGAGATTCAATCCAACATTCCAAACAAGGATATTCAAACCAAGACATTATGTTGAAAGTTCACTAATCATCAGCAATACAAAACATCACCCAAATGACATAAGACAACTTATCCCTACCCAACTAATCTAGCTCAACTCGATGAATTGGGTTGTCAGTGTGTGATAGATCAATAAGGAACATATATAAAATTACCAAACCAAATTCCTCTCTCGAGTTCATTACACTTGCTTCCCTCTAGAGGATTGTTCATTTCCTACATCCAACTCAATATATTACAATAGTAGTTAGCTATTATTAAAACATCATATATTTATCTTGATTTGGAAAATGGATAAATGAATGTGCACATTCATTCTTATATTTTGAATTATTTCATCTTTAATTATTCAAAATATAAGAATGATTGCACATTCATTCATCCATTTTCCAAATCAAGATAAATATATTCAAAGAATATTCACGTGCTTAAAATATTTTAACCAAAACAAGTAAGAGTAAATAGTAATGTCAAGATGGGGTGTAACATATCCTTCCCCTTATGAATCATCGTCCTCGATGAGTTTAAGTATCAACAATGTTATAAAGCATAAACTATATATTCAAGAAAAACATGAGGAATTTTTTTCTTCATCTAAGCATAATCCTTCAAGAAACAAAATCTTCTACATACTGATCCCATTGGACTTTTCATTGCATAACCTTTCTGCTAAATTATACCAACTTGCTCCTCCATTTCTATTAGGATTACCCTATCCTCAATCTTATCCCAACTTATAGGAGTTTGGCACTTCATTTCATACATGCTTCAAATGGATCCATCTCAATTGTAGAGTCATAAGAATTGTTATATACAAATTCTACCATAGTAAGTAATCTTCCAACTTGTATTGCTAATCCATGCAATATATTCTCAGTAAATCTTCCAATACTTGGATTAGCCTCTTAGTTTGACCATAAATTTCTATATGGTATGATGAACATATACTTAATTGAGTCCCAAGTGAAGAAAGTAAGGTTTACCAAAACCTAGATATCACACAAGCATCTGTTATCATAAATAATCCTTTCAAGTATTCCATGTAATCTAAACACCTCTTTAATAAATTTCCGTGCTATAACAACAACTCTATTAGTTAAATTCCTTGGAATGAAATGTGCTACTTTGGTAAGCTTACCCACTATTACCAAAATTGCATTATGCTTATTCCTTCACATAGGTAGATTTTGAGAAAAATTAATACTAATGACTTTCCATTTCCTTTCTAGAATTTCATGAGGATACAACAATCCTACAGGATTATGATACTCTTCTTTTACCCTATGTCGTTCTAAGCAATTTGCTACAAACCTTGCAATATCCTTTTTCAGCCTTTTCTAAAAATACAATGGCTTAACATTAGTGAACTTTGTTACTCCATAATGTCCAAGATATGATGTTGTATTAACTTCTTTTCATATCAAATCCCTTAAATCCCTTGAGTTAGGTACATAGATTCTTCCCTTAAACCTTAATAACCTATTTGGTTCAAAAAGAACTCCTTCATACCTTAGGTCCTATAAATTATCTGAGAGTGCCTTCTATTTATGGTAAAAATGGAAATAAAAATATTGAAAGACTAAAATAGATTCAACCACGAAACCCTATCCTAACAACAACAAAGATCTACCATAACATATGAAGATTACCTAAGACAATGTAAATCAACAAAATCACAAAGATTATACCATCACATGTCCAATAAGGTTTGAATCTTCATTCTTCCTATCTCCATTGGTCTTGCTTGATATATTTTCTCTCATATTTTATGTGTGCACAAGAGCTCAACAAAGAACAGAAATCTGGTTGCAAGTAGGATTGATCGCATATGAAAGTTCAAATGCTAGCTGAATGCTTGATTAGTTGATTAGGGTTGATAATGAAGGAAGTATCTCCTTATATAGAAGACACTATAAGAAAATGGAGGGATAAGATTAAGAGGTGTAAAAGATAAATGGTCGGCTAGGGTTAGAGGGTAGGTAGAGGAAATAAGAAAACAATGAGAGGGTAGGTAGTGTAGGAATTAAGATATCAATGACATGTGTCATAGGTAGAAAAGGCTAATGAATTAATTAAATAAATAAAGATTCATTTAATTAATAGAAAAAGTGGGATCAATTAAATAAATAAAAGTATTTATTTAAATGAGAAATAAGGCTAGAAGAGGATAAATGAATTAATTAAATAAATAAAGATTTATTTAATTAATAGAAGAATTAGGCTTAAAATAATTAAATAAATAAAGATATTTATTTAATTAGACAAGACAATTTTAGGTGTCTACATTTTACCCCTCTTTGAGACAATGTAGCTTGTCGTGTTGTTTCAAAGAAGATAAGGTGAATTGATACAAAGTTGCCCCAAGATGGGAATGATATGCCTCCTTGAGAGATTGGATGAAAATGTCTGAAAAGATTGCAGACAATCTCTCGATAAGAAAGAAAGGATAGAAAGAACTGACAAGATAGGATAGAATGACAGAGTCATAGGATAAAGAAGACTGACATGGGAGACTAGGGCCAGGGTAGTCTATAAGATAGACTACGAGGGAAAACATCCTCATTGTCATCCACACACCTAAGATATTAGAGTGCAGAGAGAGAAGGGAGCAGTCAACAGTCAGCAGCGATGGCATTGGTGCATATATTTGATCACGTTCGCCGATATCAAAGGCCAGCAAATGTAGGAGAGTTGGTAAGTACCACAAAACCTCCTTGTACTTTGTTGCATTAATTGTTGTCATAAATGCATGCTAGGTATTGTAATAAATGCACTCTAGGTAGGTCTAGAAAAATGTCAAGCGGGGGGAAAAATGGTGAGGTGCGTCTACATTGGTGCTAGGTGCATCTAGGTAGGCTAGGCACATTTGTATTTGTGCCAAGTGCATCTACGATTCAGTAGCGTCTATACATTTCAGGCGCATTTATGCAGGACAAGCACATTTGTGAAGTATGTAAGCGCATTTGTGTCATGAATGCATGTTTATGTCTTCAAGGTCAAATTGACAGTTCTATGATAAACATATGTTGTCAATTGGATAAGCTTTTGAGAGGATACACTCAAGCAGGTCCTCTAGGGAAGACTAGGTTAACAGATAGGGCTAGGATTGACAATTTTGTGATAGAACATATGTTGCCAATCAGGACACTACTCAAGAGGATACACTCAAGAAAATCCCTAGGATAAGATAGATCGAGACACTTTGTGATGAACAGGGAGTACCTGTGTAGGGGAAAAGCGAGACTAGGTTAACATGCCCTAATCCTACCTTTTGACACACATTACGGAATACAAAAGAACCTAGAGATATCGCACAATTGGCTACTTCTTTTTGTGAAAGAGAGAGCCACGGGATATCTATTAGGATTTCTATTCCTTTGTTGAAATTGGAAGATCAAATGATGCAAGTTCAATCCCTAACCTCAAAATGCAAGTAGGAACTAATGACAAGATTGCAGAATTGAACTTAAATGATGGAAAGCTGTAAACACAAGGATAAGACAAGAATGAAAATGCGTACCCGGAGTTAAAATCTGACTGAAAATGTTCGAGACGGGGGCGCGGGCACCACTGTCCTGATTCTGCCCCTAAAACTGCTCCGGAAACTGCTGTTTTTGCACTTTGGAAAAAGCTGTCAAAAATGCTGAAAATGTTGTCGGACCAGGGCGCCCAGCGCCCCTGTCCCAGGGACCAGGGCACCCAGTAGGGACCAGGGCGCCCAGAAGGGACCAGGGCACCCAGCGCCCCTATCCTGGTAGGACCAGGGCACCCCACGCCCCTGTCTTGGTCTTTTTCTCTGAAATTTGGTGGGAAGGTCAGTCTTAGTCTGCTTCTCCCGGATCTGCAACCTGCGGCGTCGTCCGAGTCCCGAAACCTGCACTTATATTTGAAAAGGTGTTTGGGAGGCTATATAGGGTTTTTCCTTAGTCAAACCCCCGCTTCGGTGATTTCCACCTCCACGAATAGCCAAGTTGTATTGTAAAATGTATTGTGTGTGCAGACCTAGTGTGTGTGCAAGGTCCTTAAATGCAAGAAAGCAAACTAGAGCAACCTAGAAAGTAAACCCTAATTGCTTGTAAATGATAATGTAAATGCTCTAAATCAAGATACAAAGTGATCTAAAGCATGAATAAAGGATATATTGAAGCTTATGCAAAGACATGAAAACAACATGAAATCATACCCAACCCTCAAGGGAGGAGTACAAGCCAATCTTCAGTCGGTAATTTCCTATTGTTCTTCAATGTCTTCCAAGCCCTAAGTGGATGAATGAATTTGATAAGTGCTTGATAGAGGAATGTTGAATGTTGTTGAAGTCTTCAAAGGTCTGCTCTTTCGCTGCATATGAAGTTCCTAGAAACAAAAATCCGATCCCTTCAAATGAGAAAAGAGAGTTCTTATGTATGAAACCCTAGGTCGTAAATTCATATTTTGGCCGACCTAGAGATTGAATATCCCGCCAATTTCTTGGAGTTAAGCTTTATTTTATGATTGGATCATGCTCCCAAAATTTCAGGAAAAACGTCCGGGACCATGTTGCATGGGCGCCATGGTCCCGACAACTTTTCACCAAATTTTCAGGGCCATCGGATATGATGATTTTAGAGAGAATCCCGAAGTTACGGGTGATTTCGAGATGTTTAGACCCCGAAACCAAGCCCCCAAGTTCGAAATAGGACTTAATTAGGGTTTTTTTGATTAAGTGGTGTATTGGAAGAATAAAATGCGAAGGGCACGCTTTAGTGAAAGGGCCCAACTCTATGATATGGGAGATGATAAAATAGGACCTTAGACCTAATTAATTTAATTAATTAAGTGCTAAAGGGGAAATGCAATGCAAAATGCAAAATGCGCCAAGGCGGGTGCTAAACTAGGTGTGAAATTGTACCACCCTAGCAAGTGCGTACAATTTACGACGCTACAGTACCAAAGAAATTGACAATTCTGTGATAGAACATACATTGTCAATTGGATTAGGCTGAAATTGACAATTCTGTGATAGAACATACATTGTCAATTGGATAAGCTACTTAAGAGGATACACTCAAGTAGGTGCCCTAAAAGATAAGATAAAAGCAACACTTTGTGATGAATAGGGAATGCTACTAGGATAGAAAGAAGTACTTTGTGATGAATAGGGAGTACCAATAGGATAGGAAGCAACACTTTGTGATGAATAGGGAGTACCACTAGGATAGGAAGCAACACTTTGTGATGAATAGGGAGTACGACTAGGATTGACACAGTTGATTTGCTTGACTGTAGGGGGACCTACCGATGCTAGAGTCATGAGAGAGATTCCCTTCGACTCAGAGTTTACGACCAGAGATGATAGTGGAGGATAGAGCAGCAGTTCAAACTATGGGCTTGCGATGTATTGTGTATGTGCCTAAGTTTCAAGCAAACATGGGATTGTTGACTGCATTAGCTTAGAGATGGCACTCAGAGACTTGCACATTTCATTTGCCGATGGGTGAGATGAAATTCACCTTGGAGGATGTGTATAGGATACTGATGATACTGATTGATGGGGAGTTAGTTCCTTACAATCGAGAGGGAGACAGGGATGCACTAAGACAAATGTTTGAAGATCCAGGACTAGAGATGAGGGCTGGACATGTGGCTTGGGACACTATGACAATGTCAGGATTGGCACTACCAGTGGTACTGGTAGGAGTGATCAGTGGATTCCTCTGTCCGGATAGGGCAACATGAGGGTTGGTTGTGGGATGGGGGAGGACTCTGGAGACATTGGTGATAGAGCACACTAGGATTGCATGGGGGTCGTGTCTGCTAGCACACTTGTATTATGAGTTGCATCAGTTTGTGTATCACAGATCAACAGGATTGGGATGTGGGGTGACACTATTGTAGGTATGGGCAAATGAGAATCTATCGGTTACACGTCCGATACACTTCAGGGGTAGAGGACATGGACACAGTTTTGTACACTTGTATGATATGATTACATCACAGCCACAGATTGGGAGGCTAGTGTATTGGTGTTAGGTTATCGATGAGATAGACAGTGTGATATGGAGGCCTTACTTAGACTGTTAGGAGTGGGAGGATGATGTAGTGGAGCTGCCATATGTATTCCGAAGTAGGTATCTGATAGGGAGGACACCATATGTGATTGAGCAGTAGTTGATAGACAGAGTATGCAGGCACTTTGGTAGAATACATCAGATGCCATGGGGTTCAAGGATGTATGCATAGACATTGAGGGATCAAGTGCATTTGGGGCCATTGCTTTCTTATGATCAGGCTATGACACAGATGGTAGAGATGGTTCCCATGCCTTGGGATATATGGGCAGATATAAAAGATGCAGGGATGGATGCAGAGTGCATTGCATATTGGGGAGATCATTTGTTTCCATGACTGATGAATCCAGGGGAGGCGATAGATGGAGATGGTGGAGGTGATGGAGATGATAGTGGAGATGGTGGAAGTAGAGGCCGACGGTGGAAGTAGGGCGCAGTAGTAGAGAGGAGAGTGGCTCCAAGGAGAGAGGGCAGAGAGGAGAGAGAGGCTCATGTAGTGAGGGGTAGAGGTGGTTTCCCATTACAGGTGCCAGCAACATAGGTTCCTAGACATGAACAAGCTCCTAGACAGGTATAGGGAAAGGAGCAGGGACAGGGATAGGAGTAGCCACTAGAGCAGCCATAGGGATAGGATGAGGGGAGAGTGGAGGATGAGCTACTATTATTGAGGGAGATCTTCCAGGGATAGGTAGATGAGATCCAGGATCTGGAGAGGGAGACAGCTAGGCTCTGGAGATAGCTAAGGGACACTAAGCGGGAGAGGGATCGGACTATTTAGCATACATAGACTGAGACAACACTAAGGACAAGGAGACAGGCAACATAGGACATAGGGGCTGGATATGCCTATGCTATGTAGGTAGAGGAGGAGATAGCCTACTGGAGAGACCTATACTATGGAGTGGTACCACCAGATCAGTGGGCTAGGAGCTTTCGGAGACCATCGTGGCCGACGACAACCACTGGAGGGAGAGACAGGATACAAGCATCTAGTGGTGGGGTCATGGGTCCTCCACCACCACCAGATAGATGGGGCAAGAGAGATGATCCTAGGGTAGGTCCTTGCAGAGATCAGACTCCATTGAGGTCAGTTGGCTCTGAGGGAGGGAGTTCATCATAGCCTTAGAGGGCTCCCTATGTATCAGTTTTGTACCATTTTGTATGATGATGTAGACACCTTTGGGTGATTTTGTAGCCATATGTATTTTGACATCATTGTATCATGACACTTGTGATTTTGATATATATATGAGATGATTCATCATTTTGACATCATTGTATCATGACACTTATGATTTTGATATATATATATGAGATGATTCATCCTTGCGGTAGCTATATGCATGTGTACCTATGTGATGTTTCTATGTGTTAATGCATATTTTTATGTGATTCTTATGATATGGATGTAGATATATATACATGATGAAATGCAATAATTTTTTTGTTCTTTTATGTTTTTATTATGTTATGCCAATGTGAATGTATGAAATGCAAATTGATATGATGATGCAAATAACTATTTACTTGATGAGAATGCAAAATGTGCTAACACGTGTTGTGTGCAAGATGTGGTGTAATTGTGATATCTATATGTATGTATGAAATGTTTAATATGTGGTAATGTCAGTGCAACTACATGAAATGCAATTTTTTTTGGTGTGTCATTATACTTAGTCATGTGATAGCTGGGTACACGGACTTGGGAAGGACGATGGAGGTCAATCAAGAAAGGGGGATGGAAGATAGAAGATATGAAAGTGAAAGAGCTTCTTGTGCATTATCATCATTGAGCTTTATTATGGCAAGTAGGTTACGACAATCGAGGCATATGTTTGACCCAGAAAGTCATTGTACCTATTTGCATGGAGTTCAGATAGTCGCAAACAAGGAATTCCCTAGTTCATACTAGACTCATAGTGTCCTCATATCCTTGGACAAGTCATAGCATTACTAAGAGACAATCCACAGACAACAAAGAAAAATAGGTGATGATACCCCATCCTCGCCTTTCTAGTTAAAGACATCCTAGAGATAAAGTCTCTAGTCAAAGACATCCTGGAAAAGCTAAAAGACATGTCACCAAAAGATAAAATCAAAATAAAACCAAGACTCGACAACAACATTCACTATAGTCCTCAAGTTTAGTGTCTCTTGTCACTTGTATAAGTCTATTTGATTGTGGTCACAATGTTTACTTTCACAAAAGGATAGATAGCACTGAACCATAATGTTGTCTGATTCTGTTGAAAGATTTGATTTGTTGAAGTCCATTGTTGTTGCTGTGTCTCATCTGAAACTGACTGAATCCATGCAACTGATACTTTATTAGAGAGAAGACAAAACTTTATTGTGGATTGGTGATGCAATTGTTGCTTTATTGTGGATTATGCATGGATAGACTGAAGAGAATTGGAATAAATTGTATTCCTTGGAACATGTGATTCTCTTAGTTCCACACCCATCACTAGACGTAGGATTTGCCTTAGCCACAGATAGGAGCTAATTTATTATGGATGGAAAGGGGTGAAAAGGAGGGATTATTATGAATGGCTAACCAATCTTAGGTAGATCAATAACAAGCCATTATGGGAATGTGTAAAGTTTATTATGGATGAAGAGGTTGTGAGTGTGTGCAAAGTGAAAGGATGAGGTTGAATCCTGAAGGAGGGAGGAGCAATGTCTCTACACATGGCATCGATGACCCGGTTTTCACCATGGTACTTGCCCAGAGTGCCACTGAAGTGGGTTTTACCATTGGATGAATTTATTTCTCTTTACTTTTTTTGATTTTTTAATTTTTTTGTGTCACAAGGTGCCTGTTTGCTAGGTTTTCACCAAGTAACAATTTTTTTGTTTTTATGATTTTTTTTGTATTTTTGTATTTTTTTATTTTTTTGTATTTTTGAATTAGGATACTATAAAGAGCTATGTGTAAAACCTACAAAGGTAAATTTTGTTGATAGGATCCTTCAAAGGTTCACCATCTGGAGTTGAGAGTTGATATGCATCGGATCCATAGGCTACTATAATGATGTAAGGACCAGGCCAATTTGGTTCGAATTTGCCCTTCTTCTCTCTGTCTTGCTGATTATTAAGATTTTCTTTTAGGAATAAGTCACCTACCTCAAATGTGTGAGGCTTCACCTTGTGATTGTAACTATGACTCATTTGTTGTTGATAAGCCTTGAGATGATTAAAAGCAGTTTGTCTTCGTTCATCCAATAGTTCTAGTTCTTGCAAGCGAGAGACCCTGTAGTCTTCATCACTGATAATGTTTTACAAAGAGACTCGTAAAGATGGTAACTCGACCTCAATAGGAAAGATAACTTTAGCTCCATAGACAAGTGAATAAGGTGTGGCTCCTGTAGGTGTGTGAACACTTGTGCGATAAGCCCAAAGTGCGGGATTAAGTTGGATATGCCAATTGTGGCCAACATCATCGACTGTCTTTTTTAGGATTTTAAGAATGGTTTTATTAGACACCTCAGCTTGATCATTGCCTTGGGGGTAATAGGGCATGGAGAAATGATGGGTAATATGGAAGCGATCACAAAGTTCACAAACATCTTGATTTTGGAAGGGACGTCCGTTATTGGTGATGATGGAAATAGGAATACCGTATCGATAAATGATGTAGTTGAGAATGAATGTAGCAATCTATTTTCCAGTGACTTGTGTAAGAGGCACAAATTCAATCCATTTTGTGAAATACTCTGTGGCAGTGATAATGAATTTGTGGCCATTGGAAGAAGGAGGGTGAATCTTACCTATGAGATCGAGTCCCCACTGACAAAAGGGCCAAGGAGTCACAATTGATTGAAGTTCTTGTGTTGGCACATGAATAAGGTCTCCATGAATTTGACATTGCTTACATTTCTGGACAAACTAATATGAGTCTTCTTCCATATTGGGCTAGTAGTATCCAGTCTTGATGAGTTTTTTGGCTAAGGTAGGACCACTAGAATGTGGACCACATATCCCTTTATGAACTTCATGTAACACAATCTGAGCTTTGTCCCTTTCTAAACATATAAGAAGAGTGCCATCTAGACCTCGTCGGTATAGGATATCGGCTAAAATGATGTATCGATAAGATTGGCGAATGAAAGTGCGACGTTGGTTGTTGGATAAGCTAGGAGGAAGGGTATTATTATGAAGGTATGTGAAAATGGAACCATATAACTAGAAATCAGGACCAACGACACATATCATCTTAGTAGGAGTGATCTCATATGAGGGAACCAAAAGGTTATCCACCAAAAACTCATAGTGGGTTTCATTTTGTGGTAGACCAATTAGCAAGGCAGTAGTAGCCATGGCATCTGCAGCTCGATTCTGCTCTCTTGGTATTTGCTCAAAGGTTAACTTCATGAAATGTTGCTTCAGGTCATCCACCATTTTTTTGTAAGGCATTAATTTTTCATCCTTTGTTTGGTAGTCATCAGTTGCTTGATGAATTACAAGTTGAGAGTCCCCAAAAACATGAAGTTCCTGGATCTTCCACTGAACTACAATCCCTAATCCAGTTGTTAATGCCTCATATTCTGCTATGTTATTAGTGAAAGGAAATGATAATCGATATGATTTTGGAATGGAATCCCCTTGAGTTGTGATGAAGAGGATGCCAGCGCCTGCACCATGTTGTGTGTATGAGCCGTCAAAGTGCAGTTGCCAAGGCTTCAAGTGTGATACCATCAAGATGGATTCATCTGGAAATTTTGAAGTTAGAGGAGCATCATCTATCATGGGAGCATCTACTAACTGATCTTTAATAGCTTGTCCTTTAATTGCTTTTTTGTCTACATGTTCAATGTCAAATTGACTCAAGAGCATCACCCATTTGGCTAGTTGACCTGTAAGCATTGCTTTATTGAGAAGGTACTTCAATGGTTCGATCCTTACAACCAACTTAGTTTTATGAGTTAGCATGTAGTTTTGTAATTTCTACGAAGCAAAGACCACAGTGAGACACGCATGCTCAATTGGTGTGTAGTTTAGCTAATAGCCTACCAAAGTACGATTGATGTAGTAGACTACCTTTTCTTTGCCCTCAACATCTTGTTGTGCTAAGAGTGCCCCTAGTGCTATTGATATAGCTGATATGTAGAGTAATAGGGGTTGTTCTAGAACTGGTGGCATCAAGACTGGTGGATTCAGAAGATAATCTTTGAGCATCTGAAAAGCCTGTTAATAGTTATCATCCAATTTGAATTTGATGTTTTTGTGTAGCAAGTGCTGAAAATGATGACATTTATCTGCAAGTTGTGTTATGAATCTTCATATGGACTGGAAACTTCCTTGTGAAGATCAAAGTTGGCTGATATTTCATAGTGGTGGCATCTCTAGGATTGCCTTGACTTTTGCTAGATCAGCTTCAATTCCTCTTTTTGAGACAATGAATCCTAGAAGCTTCTCAGAGGTTACTCCAAAGACACATTTCTTGGGGTTTAATCTTAGTTTGTATTTTTCTAACCGATCAAAAATGACTGAAAGTATGTCCAAATGTGTATCTCTATCTATTGATTTTCCCAAGAGGTCATCAACATAGTCTTCTATAGTTACGTGCATGAGATCATGAAAGATAGTAGTCATGGCTCTTTGATATGTAGCACCTACATTCTTTAGCTCGAAGGGCATGACATTCCAGTAGAAACTTCTCTAGGGACAATTAAATGTTGTTTTGTGCTAATCCTCAAATGTGATTTTTATTTGATTGTAGCCAGAGAATCCATCCATCAAAGATAACATCACATGACTTGCTATGAGATCTATGATCAGGTTGATATTTGGCAATGGAAAATCATCCTTAGGACAAGCTTTGTTGATGTCTCTAAAATCTATGCATATTCTAATGCTATAATCTGGCTTACTGACTAGTAATAAGTTGGAGGTCCATTCAGGATAATCAATTGGGCATATGAATCTGACATCCAATAATTTTTCAAGCTCCGCCTTGACTAATAATGCCACTTGTGGATGCATCTTTCTTAATTTTTGTTTCACTGGTTTTGCCTCCGGTTTAACTATCAAATGATGCATTACTAAATTTGGATCTAGTCCACGCATAGTAGCATATGACCATGCAAAATTTATTTGTCGCTCTGTGAAGAAACTTATGAACTTCAGTCTTTTTGTTTCTATCAGAGATTGTGCCAAGAATATGTTATGTGGAATTTATTTTGTACCAATGTTTGTTTTGATGGCCTCCTCTACTAACATAGATGATTTTTCTTCATATGATGCTGGGAGAATGTCGAGCCTTCCATCTTCGGGTGCCTTAGAGAGGTTTTCACCCTCAGATACGTCCTTTCTTTTTACTTTTTTGGGGTCAAACAGTGCTACAATGTGGTTTTCACCATAAGACCCATGATTTGTTTTTATTTTTACATTTTTGCAACTGGAAGGCCCAACACCCTCACCAAAATATGCCACGTTGTTGAGTTCTATAGTGTATCCTTCCTAATGGTCCCCAATCAAACAATAATCTTGATGAATAATGATGAATAACAGATACCCCAACTAGTATAGATAAAAACTCTCTCAACAACTTATCTAGCTAAAACAATACCAACTGGTTTTCACCATTACTGAACTTAACCATGGCAATAATGGTTAAACATAGTAAGACTCTAGACACCATAAACTAATAAGTTTGAACACTTCAGATACGATCAATACTTGGCATCAACTTCACCCATAAATACATGCATGTGGTATAGTAAAAATACCATAACCTATTAACCACATACTTCATAAATATCACATGAAAAATACATATCACATAACACATAGATTTTTCACGTGGAAACCCAAATGGGAAAAACCATGATGGGGATGAATACCCACAAGCTTGTTTTGAACTCTTTTGAAGCTATCCCTATTAGGAACCTAGTCTGGTTAAAGACTTTACAGTAAGGTTCTGCTAGGAACCGATCCTTTTAGAGATCACCCAGTTAAGGGATGGCTATATACCCTGTTAAAGGTTGAAACCTTATTAAAGGTTACCTTGCTAGAGGATTTGAAGAACTCAATGATCTTGAGTCACCTGGATATAGGTTTTACAATAAGCCTATTAAAGCTACCCAGTAAAGGGATTTTCCAACTATTGAAATGGTTAGAAGGCAATAGGTAAAACTTCTGATCTAATAACAACACTACATGCCAAGGCAGATCCTTTTCATTTCCTCTACTCTATAATCACACTCTGCAATTTTCCACTCATTGGTCTGGCAAGTATTTCATCACTCAGATACACACGTAACATTTGCCAACAACTTTACAATAAAAACCATCATTGACCTTATAGACAACAGTTGGGTTGGTAGCATAAACCCTAAACCTTAAGCATCTTAGGTTTACAACACAAGCAGTCCAATCCTGACCATCCAAACATATTGCATAGAGCATTATAGTTTCAAACAGATCACAAGACAATCTGCATTGTTCATTCTTCACCGCACATGGGAATCAGTAACCCATCATGCTTTCTTCTCATACCACTAAGAAGAATGATCATTCCCGAGGTAGACTCCAAACACACTCTTACTTCTCATGGAAGATCCTCAGGGAAATCCTTCACGCGCACAAGGCTAATGTGGCACCTCGATCTCAATCACATTTCTTAGCTAACTCATCATAGAGTATCATCAGTTGCATCGCACAAGATGGAGCACCAAACTGATAACCATAGAGCTGAGACTACCAACCGGTAGTCACACTTAGTGAAACCCTGACACCAATTCACTACATCTCTTCATACCTCTTCATACCAGTTCACCAACTTCTTTCAATCTACATACCGATTCACTTACATTTATTGGCATCAATGACAACATACATTATCATCATATCAACATGTTGGTTCATCATATGCCAATGATAGCCAACAAATCTCGTATGCCTAGATAGTCAATAAAGGCTTCATCATTTTGGAATGTGTCGAACTGTACAGGTCCTTCATGGTCCTAGTCAATAAGTTGGTGGTGAACAAGGGGAAGGCCTTCAATGTTTTCAAAGTCAATGGGACTAAGGGTGAAGATGCAGTTATATTCAGGTATGTCAAGGTAGTTGTCGAGCTCATCGTTTGCACTCTCCTCATCTGTCTCGATTGTGAACGAGTCTAAATTGTCATCACTAAAAGTGCATTCAGGGATGGGTGTCCTCATCCTTTGTTATTTCAACCTAGAACCTAGAGGTAAAGACTGTGTGAGATCCTCAAGGGTTGTTTCTTGACCGACTTTTAATTTTCTATGAAATTCCTCTTCTTCTGTTGGTTCACCTAGTTCTCTGAATGTCTCAGTGAGTTCATAGTCACTGGAGGATTTGGTTGAACCCCATTCCCATTCATTAGAGTCAGTGGAATGGCGGTTCTCCTGTTGATCTTTGGACATCATAATTTGTAATCCTTCTTCTGATTTGTGAGTGTATACCTTGGAAGAGACGAAACCAAGCCCTTTAGAGTATTTATTTTTAAATGTTAATTCTGGCTGCAAAGGTTGAGTGATACCTTTTTTTCTTAAGCCAAGAGGACTTTTACCATCATATCCAAACTTTTGTAGGATCTTGAATCCTTTGCCATATTTTTCACATGGTATGCTGATGTGATCTTGTGTACCATCTTCAGGGTCTTCATAAAGCATTTTATATAAGTCTTCTTCTTCTATTCACCCCACTTTTGGAAGATAGTAGGATCCCATTTGAGTGTAATGATAGATACCCATTTAGAAGGATGTGGTCATCCATATTCTTTTGGTGAACTCATAACTTGTCGTAAGCACATGGTTTGATTGAAAGTGTATTCACCCATGCCTTTGTCTTGATATTTTCCTTTAAGCTCACCTTGCTTTGATGTTGAAGGTTTTAATGATTTAGGGTCAATGTATGCAGAAGAAGAGATAGCTTCTCTATTAATTAGAATGATTGTCTCATCTTTTGGTCTCAAGTTATTGCAGTATATAAATGGAATAGGATCACCATTAACTATTACTTCAACTCCACTGTGAGGAAACTTAATGCATTGGTGGTATGTAGATGGGACTACCCTCATCGAATGAAGCCATGGGCATCCTAGCAATATGTTGTATGTTAGATCGAGGAAACACATCCTTTGTAATCGGCCCAACTCTGAGAGGCAAGGTGACTATGCCTTTGGATGAATGCTCTTCATCATCATATGCCTTGATGGTAATTTTATTTGTAGCATTCACAACTTTACCTAAATATCCCAATTGTATTATTGTGTTCAAAGTACATATATTGAGACCAGCTCCTCCATCTATCAAGACTCGTTTTATTCAATGTTTGTGTAGGAAGGCTTCAATGTGTAAAGGTGCATTATGAGGCTGGCTCACAGTTGCATCATCAGCTTCTATGAATGTAAGGGAGTGTGGAATAGAAAGGTATCCCACCATGGCTTGAAACTGGTCCACGTTCAGTTCAGTGAGGATGGAAGTGTCTCTCAAAGTTTTGTCAATAATGGCTTTATGTGCAAGGGATATGCATAAAATTTCAAGGATGGAGATAAGCGTAGGTGTCTTCCCTAATTGTTCTACAAGGTCATACTCAGGTTTGGTTGATGAGGAAGTGATGATTTTAGCTGGAGCACCTTGCAAAGTGAATTTACCTCGATGAGTTGTAACATTACATTCAGAGGTAGGTACGAAAGAAGATCCAATGCCTTTTTGGACAACCTTGGGTCTTTGGGTAGAATTTTCAGGTGTTTTGTCTTTGATGATAATGGTAGAGACATAAATGTCCTTCGAAATGTGATTGATAGTTGAATCATAGTTATAAGATGCTATGGTAACTTAATTGTCCATCGAAATGTGATTGACAGTTGAATCATAGTTATAAGATGTTGTGGTATAGTTAGTCTGCTCATCTATGGCTTTGGATTTTCCCTTGTCATGTTTTGGGAATGGTTCTTTAAACATCTCATGTTCTTGGTTAGATGAGTGTCCCTCGATCTCAATGTCACCTCTATCAATAAGATCTTGTATGATGTTCTTCAGTCGATGATAATTTCCTATTTTATGGCCCTTGCTCTTGTGATATTCACAGTATTCATCGTCATTCCACCAATTTGGTTTGACCTTTGGCTCATATGGAGGCATATCTGGAATTTTTATTATTTTGTTTGCCACTAGCTTCTTGAAAGCTGACTCAAGTGGTTCTCCCAATGGGGTGTATTTCCTTCATGGTTTTGAAGTTGTTTGAGTATTCACTTGATTGTTTGTAGAGCTTGATCCTGAAAAAGTGATTTTGGGTTGTACTGTATTAGCATCAATAACACCGTCATTGACTGTGTTCTTGTTCTTGTTCCAAAATCTTGGCTTGTCTTTTCCTTTAAAGTCCTCTTTATTTTTTTTGAATATATTAATTACTCCTTGTTCAATGAAGACCTTCTCTGTTGATAAGCCTTTTTCAATGACATTCTTGAAGGTGGACAAATAAGCTTTTCTTAGATCATAACCAATTTCTCTATGGACATTCTGGGTGAACATCTCTACCATTTGTTTTTTTGGAATTTCACAAGAGCATCTATTGGCTATATTTCTCCATCTTTGTAAAAATGATGAAAAAGATTCTCCATCCTTTTGTTTGGTGTTGCACAAAGTAGTGACCGATATGTCTGTTTCTATGTTGTATGAGAAATGTTGGATAAATGCCTCTGCAAAGTCACCCCATGACTTAATTCCAGGTGGGAGTTGAGAGAACCATTCCATAGCTTGATTAGCTAAGCTTTGTGGGCATGCCAAAATGTTTATGGTAAAAATGGAAATAACAATATTGAAAGACTAAAATAGATTCAACCATGAAACCCTAGCCTAACAACAACAAAGATCTACCATAACATATGAATATTACCTATGACAATGCAAATAAAAAAAATCACAAATATTATACCATCACATGTCCAATAGGGTTTGAATCTCCATTCTTCCTATCTCCATTGATCCTACTTGATATATTTTCTCTCAAATTTTATGTGTTCATAAGAGCTCAACAAAGAATGGAAATGTGTTTGCAAGTAGGCTTGATTGCATATGAAAGTTCGAATGCGAGAATGCTTGATTAGCTAATTAGGGTTGATATTGAAGTAAGTATCTCCCTATATAGAAGACACTATAAGAAAATGGAGGGATAAGATTAAGAGGTGTAAAAGATAAATGGTCAGCTCGGATTAGAGGGTAGGTAGAGGAAATAAGAAAATAATGAGAGGGTAGGTAGTTTAGGAATTAAGAGATCAATGGCATGTGTCATAGGTTGAAAAGGCTAATGAATTAATTAAATAAATAAAGATTCATTTAATTAATAGAAGTGGATCTATTAAATAAATAAAATTATTTATTTAATTTAGGAAAAAGGATAATTTAAATAAATAAAAGTATTTATTTAAATGAGAAATAAGGCTAGAAGAGGATAAATGAATTAATTAAATAAATAAATATTTATTCAATTAATAGAAGAATTAGGCTTAATTAGACAAGACAATTTTAGGTGTCTACACCTTCTTGACTTGCTCATGGTACTCATCACTCTTGAATTTCTGCAGCACTTGACCCTTGAAGTCAATTTGAATAGATATCATTGAGGAGATATGGCTCCTACTACTAAGGGCATCTGCAACACTATTCTCTTTTCCTTTACTGTAATAGATATTGAAATCATAATCCAATATCATTTCCAGCCATCTTCTTTGTCGAACATTCAAATTTGATTGTTAAATAAATACTTCAACCCATGGTGATTGGTTTTAAATTCATAGGGTTTTCCCAAAAGATAGTGTCTCCACATTTGTAATGCATAGACAACCGCATCTAATTCCAAATCAAGTGAAGCATAATATTACTCATATATCTTTAACTTCATGATTCTATGACTTGCCCTTCTTGCACCAATACTTCATCTAAACCTTCTCCTAATGTTTTTGTGATGACTACAAAGTCACCATCTGAATTAGGTACTTTAATATAGGAGTTGTAGTCAACTTATCCTTAAGTTGGTCAAATGCTACTTGACATTTTTCCAGCCATTCCAAACTTCTTCCCTTTAATTTGTATTGAAGTAATGGGAAAAAATAATCTTAGAAAAGTTTGTTACAAACTTACGATAGTACCCAGCCAGACCCATAAAAGTTCTCACTTCTGATACATTTTTTGGTATTGGCTATTTCAAGTATTGCTTTAATCTTAGCATTATCAACTGCTCATCCCTCATCTGAAATCACATGTCTTAAATATTGTACTCTCTTATGAAATAATGCATATTTAAAGAGTTTCCCATACAACTTATTCTTTCTTAACCTTTGTAGGACAATTACCAAGTGTTGGAGATGTTCCTCCTCCTTCTTGGAATATATGAGAGTATCATTCAAGAAGAACAACACAAATTTATCAAAGCAATCTCTGAATACATTATTCATCAAGTTCATGAATTATATAGGTGCATTTGTTAGGCCAACTGACCATATCTAGTTCTGAAATCTGTTTTGAAAAATGAACTCGTCCCTAATCCTTAACTGATGATATCCTGATCATAGATCAATTCTTGAGGACACTTCCACTCCTCACATTTGATCAAATAGATCATCAATACATGGTAACAGGTAGTTGTTCTTTATCATTTCTTTATTGAGCAACCAATAATCTATGCATAAGTGTAGTGCACCATCCTTTTTCTTCACAAAGATCACCGATGCTCTCCAGGTGAAACACTGGGTCTAATCAATCCTTTAGACAATTTCTCCGCCGATTGATTTTTTAACTTCATTAACTCTATTGTGGCTATCCTATAAGGACTCTTTGATATTAGTTCTAATAATGTCAATGGAGAAATCAAACACTCTTTTAGGAAGTAATCCAGGTAATTCTTCTAGAAATACATCCACATAATCCTGTAGTATACTTTTCCATGTTTGTCTTTTCTAATTCCCTTTTCTCACCATATGGTCTTAGGATCCATAATACTTTACATCATGTTGAGTTATAGACTCTTTGTTTTCCTCAAGTTTTTCTATCTTGACAGTGAAAAGTTGACAACCTTTCTTCTTGGCTCTATGCATTTGTATGTCAATGGAGAAATCAAACACTCTTTTAGGAGGTAATACAGGTAATTCTTCTGCAAATACATCCACATAACCCTGTAGTATACTTTTCCATGTCTGTCTTTTCTAATTATGTTTTCTCACCATCCTCAGCTTCCTGATGGTCTTAGGATCCATAATACTTTACATCATGTTGAGTTATAGACTCTTTGTTTTCCTCAAGTTTTTCCATATTGACAGTGAAAAGTTGACAACCTTTCTTCTTGGCTCTATGCATTTGTATAGCAGATATTTTTCATAACTTAACTTCTATCGAAGGGTAAAAGTACAAATTTGTGTCACACTTTTATAAAGGAAATGGTCAATGTTGATTCAAATTTTTAAAGTAAATCAATAGAAACTGAAATGTCTGCTTTAAATTTTTAAATGATGTAAACTAATAAAATTTATATTCTTTTGTCTATTTTATGTTTGTAATTTTAGCAAAATTTAAAAAAATTATTTGAATGTAGTTTTTTATAAAGTAATCACTATAATATAGTTGCTGATAAAACATTGTTGAAATTGAAGTTACACAAACCACCACACTTGTAACTTTTACATTTTTTTCATCAATTTTTTTGTGTATATTGATAACTTGGAATTTTAGTGTGTGGATATATTTTTTACTAGTTTTTATAAATATATATTTTTCAATAATTTGAAAAGTTGTGTGTGCTAAAATATAACTCTTTCCAATTCCCACCAACATTTTTCTTAATTATTTATCCAAACCAGAAAAGAATTATATCATTTTGACATAGATTCCTTTCTCTACTGCATCATATTTTAAAAAAAAATTTAAATATATTTTAGTATTTTTCCTTGACAAGATAATCAACCTTATATCTTAGTGCTGATGACCTACTTTCAATAAAAATAGAATATAAAATTGGGACCCTTGCAATTTTCGACTGCATTTGGGTCTTTGTGTTGGTAGTTGAATCCCTAAGCCTGAGTGGAGACCCAAGACATGCTTGAAACATCAAAAATTTGCATTTTCTACCACTTCGCATTGCCTATTGTCACTGTCTATCCTAAATTAGGGTAGGACAGGGGCATGGCACCCCTATCCTCCTAGGACAATGGTGTGGTGCCCCTATCCCAACCCTATTTTGGGCCTCCCTTAATCAAACTTTGCATTGGACTTGTCAATTGTGAGCGGGAAAAAAATTTCCTATGTTGGCCTAAGATGAAAAATCAGCTAAATACCCCTAATTAGAAAATATATAAGGAGAATTTCCCCTCCTATTTGCATAAGGTTAAAAAGAGAAGTCAAGTGAAAATCAAGTTCATGAGCATAGCGATGATAAGTGACAACAAGTTGATCGCAAAGCACAAGCAAACATTCAAGTATCCAAACATCCATTGAGAATTTCAAGTCTCCTTTCAAGGCTAGGTGTTGCATTCAAATCAAGGATTCAACCATTGAAGAGGAGATCTCTATCAACATTCAAGACATTTTATTCCACATATCCTTTCGAACAATTCTATCAACATTTCAATTGCATCCTCTCTTGAGGTGGATTCTACTTAAGACATTTCTTTTCATTTACTTGCAAGTATTTCCAATCACTTGGTTAATTCCAAAACAAGGTTTGACCTGAAGGCAAACCCCCAATCTCAACAACATTTTCCTCTCTTTTCTATGTGTAGGTTGTAGGCGTGCAACTATAATTACAGGTTTAGGATTCATTTTCAAAGATGAAAAAACCCTTTTCAGCACACGAATTTTTTGGAGGACCAGTTGCAACTTCAACCTGGTCCCAACAACTTTTTCTCAAATTTGCAGGGAGGCTTTGTCTCGAATTTTCACCGCTAATTCTAGGTGCACAACTTCATCCTGCATCTCTATCTCAAGATATAATTGCTTCTTTGTCATCTTGACACTTAGTCTCAATTTGCTTAATTCAACTTGTCTATTTTAAAACAAGGTTACTTTACTTTCCAAATTCATTGTCAATTTTTTAAAATTCAATTAGCATTCAATCTCTTTCCATAGGGATTGGATCTAGTGAGTTCAAACCCCCTCTTTTAAATGTAATGCATGTGATAAGTTGAAGGGAATCCTTTGTGAAACTTTCACCCTTCTTTTGAGGGGAGTAAAGCTTTCCACTTGATTTCCCCTCATCACTTTTCACCAAATTACAAAAATATAAAAACTAATTAAAATATTCAAAGATATATATTTTGGAATATTCACTTATAGATCTATAAAAGGGTATTTTTACATTTCAAAAAAATATTATTTATAAGAATAGGAGTTGTTTAATTTTTGCTCGGTATAAGAGTAGGAGTTGTTAAAACATCAAGTTTTTTTTATTTTTTTATTTATTTTGGCAATTAAACCCAAAGTGGTATAAAGCATCCATTTAGTAAACACTTCCAATTGGAAAAGTTGTGGTCCATATATAACTTAGCTATAATGTATCTATATAGACCATATGTTTGATTGAAATTAATTTTTAGTTAGAATTACTTAAATTTTGTGCTGATAATTTAGCCTAAAACGTGACAAAGTTTTGTGCTTTTACCTAGAAGTTCCTTGAATAAATACCCAATTCCCTTGATCACCTAGATATTCTACAGATTTAGCATGACAATCCACTTTGGCTCTATGTTTCCATAGCCAATTCATCTTGATAACATGGAAGTTCAACCCTAGCTTCAATAAACATTGCTTCCACCTTAGACTCTTATCAAGTTTGCATATTCATCAATCCAAGGTTTTGCCATATAATCTATCTTGAAATATTACTAGCTTTCCTAGGGAAAATGATATCCCTTGTAATCCCTTCTTGTTTCATTCTTATTGTTGCAATACTCTTTGTTTCCTTTCTTTTGGATAATATTGACCTCTATTTAGCATCTTGGAAAACTGATTATCTTGTGACCACTTAAACTTTTCTAATTCCTTTCTTCATAGTTGAGATAGACTTAAGCCTAAATGATCTTGCTTAGTAATTTTCTGATTCACTAAGCCCATGGTTGTAGAACTGTGTACACCCATTTTTCCTTCGATCTAAACATTAATACCTATCATACACTTTCTTATGCGAAACCTCTCATCTTTTGAGTACATGGGTACATACTTTTAAAGCTAGGTGATTTTTTTCCAATACTAATTCACCGGAGAGTCACCTTGTCGCATATTTAGGAACTCAATCAACTTTTGATCATAGAATAGTCGTGGTAACTGTTGGATTTGGTTGGATTTGGTTGTTTATTGCTGCTGCTAGGATATGTTGTTGTCATTGATGTCAACATGTTCCTATGAATAATTCTGGTAAGTTTGGAGAAGGTTTTTGGTCTAGTTTTGTAGTTTGGTTTTGCGGATTACTGTTTTGCAGAATCGGGTATTCCCTTCGGTATATTCTGTAGTGATCAGATATTGTGTCGAGGTTTTGGACTATTGTTTGGGATGATCTTGTGTATCTTCATTTCAGATGGTTTGAGATTTGGTGCACCACAAGTTATCTTTCTTCATGACAATTGCTGATTGGTTATGCTCTTGAGCTTTGAGATGTTGACCACTGAATATTTGAAAAGAGATGTTTGTGCAACTATTCTGGATGATTCTAACATTCTTGATTGTGTTTCCTAGTTGTGTCCTATTTGTTTTGGCGATCCGCATTGATCGTTGAGCGAGTTCTTGGTGATTTCTTGGAATCGGTGATAATTTGTGCATTATGCTATATTTTTGGTGGTGTAGCATGTTGCGGTTGATTTTGGCGGGATTTACGATGGATGTTATCATTTGAGAATTTGAATTAGGTCCATGCTATGTAATGTAAATCATAATATTGGTCTGGTGGTTGATCTTTGTATCATGTAATGTAATTTTGTAATTATGAGTTGAGGGTTGATGATTTGTATATATAGGTGATATACTTTTGTAATCTATGTGTCGGTATTGTGTTTGCACTATCAGAGAGAGGTAAATGTTTGAACAAGGATATATCATTCAACGAAGTGTTGTGGTGAGTTTGGTGGTGTACATAAGACAAATGTGCTTAACCAGAACTATCATCAGGCATTTGTAGATGCTATTATTGCAGCTCATTTCTTTCGGATTGTAGTTTGAATCATATTGTAAGTTAATGAGACTTCCTTAAGTGTTGTAGCCTTCTGGGCATATATCTTTTAAGCAATGAGCTCTAGGCAGTGTGCCTGAATGCATGTGCATTCTCCATTATCATATTTTCACATACTATTGCAGAGTATCATCTTATTGTGGGTAGGTTCCCACTGTGGTTTTTCCCTTAACCGGGTTTTCCACGTCAAAATATTGGTGTTGCATGTTGTGATGTTAATTTTCTTATTTGTTATTATTGTAGTTTATAAATTTATGTTTTGGAAGTTTAATTTGTTAATCCAGTGAAAACTGATTCACCCTCACCCCTCTCAGTATTCCATGTTGATTGCTGCTAACAATTGGTATTAGAGCTAGATCCTTTGGTAGAAGCTTAATCACTTGAGGAGATCCAAGATTGTAGCTCAAGATATTCTTTTCAAGAAAGGCAATTCAAGGTTTTATGGAAGAAACTACATTGTATGGAAGAAACAGATGGAGGTGCTTTGAAATGTCTTGGAGAAGATTATTGGAAGATTACTAAGAATGCCTATGTTGTTCCTCAAAATGGACTATCCACTCCTGATGAGGTTAAGGAAGTTGAATATAACATCAAAGAAAAGGAAGCATTACTTGATGAATAAATGATGAGCAGTTAGTACCAAACTGGTACTAAGAGGGGGGGGTGAATCAGTACAGGCAAAAACACTTTTCTTCAACCGGTTTGACTGCAAACAACACACTTGACTGGCAAGCACTAACACCGGTCTAAACTAGAATACTACCGGTAAAACACAGTGAGAATGTGAAAGACATAAACCGGTAACCCTTAGCTTTCCATACAATCTAATACCTCATTTCCACTTCACCCTTATGCATAAACAAGTAATCTATCAGCAGAAATATAATGACTGCTAGTTCAACATATTTTACCAGTTTGACATAAAATACTAAACCATCACATGAAAGGCATCACACATGACACACTGATTTTTCACATGGAAACCCAACTAGGAAAAACCACAGTGGGGATGAATACCCATAAGCTATTCTTGAACTCTTTTGAAGTCCACCATGTTAGGAGCCTAGTCCGATTAGAGACTTTTACAATAGGTTTTGCTAGGAACCGATCCTGTTAGGGATCACCCAGTTAAGGGATGGTGAAATACTTGGTTAAAGGTTAGAACCATGTTAAAGGTTACCTCACAAGAGGATTTGAAGAACTCATTGAATTGAGTCACACATTTAAAGGATTTACACAAAAGCCTGTTAAAGCTACCCGATTAAGGGATTTTCCAACTGCTGAAATGGTTAGAAGTCAACAGGTAATACACTAATCTGATAACAACACTCAATGCCAAGGTAGATCCACTTTAGCTCCTTTTCATCTGCAATCACACTCTGTAGGTATCAACACACTTCTTTGGTCTAGCAAGAATCAAGTATCACTCACTGGGATACACATAACATTTGCCAATGACTTCAACATGAAAAACATCATCGACCTTATAGGAAATAGATAGGTTGGTAGCATAAACCCTAAACCCTAAACATTTAGGTTTTACAATCCAGTCAGTTCAATCCTAACCGTTAATCACACTGCATTGAATACAATAGTCTTGAATAGATCTCAAGATGTTCTCCAACATTCATTATGTGCCACTTCAGGAAGTTGATAACTCATCACGTGCTCTCCACCGTTTACAGAGACTTCACACATTCCCAATGTAGATAGGATCAATCTCCATGCAATATCCCCAAGGAAATCCTTCACGTGCACAATCCTGACGTGGAAACACTATCTAGTCTTCATTACAATGCTAACTCATCACAAGATGTCATTGGTTGAATCGCACAATCTTGGGATGCATCAACTGGAAACCCTGAAGTTGAGACTACCAATTGGTAGTCATGCCAAATGAAACCCCGATGCAAAACTTCGATTTACCGGTTCACCTTGAACAAACATACTACTTCACTTTTTCACAAATACCGGTTTACATCATCATACCGGTTCTCTTGTCAGTTTGCTTACTACACCATACCGGTTCATACTTCAGCATATTGACATCAATGACAACATACAATATCATCATGTCATTATGCTCTACACATATGCCAACAATCTCTCCCTTTGGAATTGATGGCAGTATACAAAGATATCTTTTTGCTTCTACTTCACATCTTCTGCCCAATACTGTAGATATCTTCTCTGCTTCACATCTTCTCCCCCTTTGACATTAATGTCAAAGTGGAGGTATACACATCTATGTTCCACTATGTTTCTCCCCCTAAGGAGGAGCATCCTTCAACACACCAATCTTGAAAAAGGATATATCAATGTAAGACTTGATTTATGTGGAGCACACACCTTTAGTTCACTTCTTGAAGGGGAAGCACCCCTAATTCACCTCTCAAATAGGTAAAGTTAGCCTTCGATAGAGGCTTGGTGAATATGTCTGCTAACTGCTCCTTACTAGAAACATGTTCTAGTACAACCTCTTTGTTCTGAACCTTCTCCCTCAAGAAATGATACTTGAGCTTGAAGTGCTTGGTTCAAGCATGTAAAATTGGATTCTTGGAGATGTCAATTGCACTTGTGTTGTCACAAAATATACTTACTAGTTCAGATATAGGAACTTTGAATTGATTTAATACATGCTTCATCCAAATTGTCTGGGTGCAGTTCATAAATATGAAAACATACTTCGCTTCTACTATAGACTGAGAGATACAACTCTACTTCTTACTCATCCATGAGACTAGTCTACCACCAAGAAAGAATGCACCACTAGTTGTGCTCTTCTGGTCATCCACATTACTAGCCCAATTAGCATCTGTAAACACTTTCAGGTTGAAATCATTACTATATGGATACCATAATCCATAGTCAATAGTTCCTTTCAGATATCTAAGAATCCACTTGACAGCTACCAAGTGGGATTCTCTTGGGCTTTTTTGGAACTGTGCAGTAATGGCCACTGCATGTGCAATGTCCTATCTTCTATGTACTACATTGTGTAATTTACCAGTCATTGATCGGTATTATTTCTCATTTACCAACACTGAGTCATCCTCTTTTGATAATTTACAACTGGTCACCATCAATGTACCAACGAGTTTGTTGTCTTCCATGCCAAAGGTCTTCAACACCTCTTTGACATACTTGGACTGAGTGATAAAGATTCCATCTTTCATTTGTTGAATCTGTAGTCCAATGAAGAGCTTAATCTCCCCTATAAGTGACATCTCAAATTACTTTTTCATCTCATCTGCAAAATCATGACTCATCTTGTCATCTCCTCCAAAAATTATGTCATCAACAAATACCTCACATATTAGAATCTGATTTCCTTTTGACTTTAGATAGATATTGCTATCTTCACTTGTTCTCTCAAATCCAATCTTCACAAGATGGGAGTGCAAGCATTCATACCATGCTCCAGGTGCCTGCTTTAGTCCATACAAGGCTTTATGTAGCCTACACACCATGTCACTATCTTCTAATAGGGCAAACCCATCTGGTTTCTCTATATACACCGCCTCTTTTAGTATTCCATTCAAGAATGCAGATTTTACATCCATTTGATATATTTTGAATCCCTTGAAGGCTACATATGCAAGAAGCATACAAACTCCTTCCAATCTAGCCACTGGAGCAAAGGTTTCTCCATAGTCTTCTCCTTCTTCTTGAGCATATCCTTTGCACACCAGTCTGACTTTTTTTCTTACCATTGTGCCATCTTCATTTAGCTTATTTCTGAAAACCTATTTGGTGCCTATGATATTTTTATGTTAGGTCCTGGAGACAACTGAGAGGGGGGGTGATGAATCAGTTGTCTAATAAATTTAAACCAAAACCATTTAACCAACTTAATGCTTAATATTGGTAAACTAGTTAAGTATGCCGATAGACAGTGTTAATAGTAAATTGCTATACTGGTAAAGATTAATGCATGAAACATAAACATAAAGTCATCCACAACACATAACACCAATATTTGTACGTGAAAACCCTGTAAGGGGAAAAACCACGGTGGGAAACCTTACCCACAATCAGATGATACTACTGCAGATATTAAGTGTACATAAATGGGGTCTGCACATGCAGAAAGGCCAACAACCTAGAGCTCATTGCTCAATCACAAAATGGGAGTCACACTGACTATAGTTGGATGGTTAAATCCAATAAGAATGTACTTCACAAAATACCATCTTCATATGCTGGATTCAGTACCGGTGTAATGCTGATATGATTCTACAAAAACCTAGTTTCACCTTCAAATGATGTCTTTGTGTATACCTCTGCTTAATCTCACATATACCTTCTCACAATTCTTCTTCGCATTCCATATTCGATCTTACAAATAAGATCTTACATTTATATCATAACCTAAGACCAATTTTAGTAGGTCGGCTCTACAAGATATTACAATAAAAACATTTTACAAATAATATAATATCCGATGCAATAACTGATTGAACATGTCAGCTTAATGCATTTACAACAATAATAAATCATCTCCATAGCATGCCATACTGATCTGGAAAAGATAAACCTGCCGGTGTAACCCTAGGTAACCCTGGACCTATTTGCTAGTAAAAGCAAATATGTAAATATGAATACACTAATGATTAATTCTTCAAAACAAAGTGTCCACTTGATGTCTTCGACATTACCAAGTGTCTTCCATATCATTTCAAGTGTCGGCGAACATTATATCCTGCCAGTGAACCATATACCAATAACTGTGCAATAGTTACTTGCTTGCCGGTGAATGTTGTTGGATCTCCAAAATGCTAGTGTTTCAGTAGGTGTTGACATCAATGACAAAACCATACAAAATAACCAACAATCTCCCCCTTTGGCATTGATGGCAACACAAGATGGAAAAACCATCAAAGTGCCAAAACAGAAATGCCAAATACCAAAAACAAACAATCTCTCCTAAACAACAATCTCTCCCCCTGGGAGCAACATGTGTTTATCCAAAGTTTAATTTTCAATACCAATCTCTCTATCAATCTCTCCTCAAAAGATAATGTGTTTTTCCATAGATATCTCTCCCCCTTTGACATCAAATGCCAAATTTCATATACAAAATACCAATTAGAGCTTAGCCCTCTTTTGCAGAAGTTTAACAACTTGAGGAGATCCAATGTCTACTAATTATTTCAGGAAGGACAATCCTAAACTTGATGCAACCAACTATGGGATATGGAAGATAAGGATGGAGACACATCTGAATTGCATTGGTAAAGATATCTGGGAAGTTACAAATAATGGTTATACTACTGTTGTAGCTAGTCAGACTGCTCCAACTACCTTAGCTAAAGATAAAGATAATGATTGCAAAGCAAGAGAAGCACTTTTGAGCATATTATTAGATCAACAAATCATGAGATTATCAGATAGGTCTACTTCTAAAGCTATTTGGGATCATTTGGAAACACTAAATGAAGGAGATTCCATAGTCAAGATTGCAAAACTTGAAAGCTTCTGAGTCAGGTATGAACATCTGAAAATGGAAGAAGATGAAAGGATTTCTTCTTTTATGGAAAGAGTAAATGAAATTGTTTTGGGTATTAAATGTTGTGGAGGAACCTTGAGTGAGGATGAAATTGTTTCAAAAATCTTAAGAGGATTGCCATCAACATATAAAATGAAGGTTACTACTATAAATGAGTTGAGAACAATACCTAATACATCAGTAACTAGGGATACATTGATTCAAAAACTTTCAGCTTTTGAAATTGAGGAATTTGGTCCTATTGCCGCTATAAAGATAGATTTGGCCTTTAAAGCATCAACATCATCTACTCCATCATTTGATAAATCAAACTGGAAAGCCTTTTATGCAAGAGAACTTGAAGAAACTAGGAAGGAGAATGAAGAGCTTGAAGAACTTGAAGCACTATTTGCAGGGAAAATGCCAAAAGGTCTAGTTGGAAGTAAGTATGAAGGTAAAGAACCCTTTAAATGTTTCAACTACAATAAGATTGGTCATATGGCTTCGAGATGCCCTGATAGACATGCTAGACTAAGAGAAGAAGCAAGAAGAACATACAAGCCTAATCCTGAATATCAGAGATACAGATTTAAGAAGAACAAAGACAAATCTTGCTACATTGTTGATGAAGGTGTGACTGATGATTTTGATGAGGATCTAGCAGACAATGGATGGGTTTTTGTTGCTATAACAGAAGATCAACTGGCACCTATTGCTCAATCGGTAGAACAATCCCTAACAGCTAAAGTTGAAGTAAAGGTTGAATGGATGACAAAGCCTGTTTAATCAAAGGTAAGGGTTCAATATCTCTTGATGGTAAGCATAACACTGACAATGTCTACTATGTTGAAGGATTAAAGCATAATCTTTTAGTGTTGGTCAATTAGTTGAGAAGGGATTTCAGTTACAATTTAAAAATGGAAAATGCAAAATCATGAATAGAACTGGTTTGGAAATTGCAACCGGTAATCAGACTAGAGGTAATATCTTTCATTTGAACAACAGTGAAAAGGCATGCTTGATTGCACATATAGATGAAAGTTGGTTATGGCATAAGAGACTATGTCATGTAAACTTTGATTGCATGGTAAAAATCAGTACTTCTAAGGCAGTTAGAGATCTACCTAAAATTGTGAAACCTCATAATACAATTTGTAAGGAATGTCAATTTGGAAAACAAGTTAGAGATAGTTTCAAAAGTATTGCAGAAAAATCCAATAATGATCTTGATTTGATTCACACTTATTTATGTGGTCCAACTAGAACTAAAAGCTTACAAGGTGATAGATATTTCATGCTAATTATTGATGATTATTCTAGAATGTGTTGGGTTACTTTTCTCAAAGAAAAATCAGAAGCACTTGGAAAGTTCAAATTGTTCAAAGCAATGGTTGAAAATGAAACCAATAAGAAAATCAAATGTTTAAGATCAGATCAAGGAGGAGAATTCACATCTAAGGACTTTAATACATTCTGTGAACTGAATGGAATCAGAAGATAGTTATTAGCACCTCGGACACCATAGCAGAATGGAGTTGTTGAAAGGAAAAACAGAACTATATTGGATGCAACAAGAATTATGTTATCTAAAGAAAATTTACCACATGTATATTGGAGAGAAGCAGTTAGCATTGTTGTCTATACATTCAACAAATTTCACATCAAAGGTGAAATCGGTAAGACCCCTCATGAACTATGGTTTGGTAATACTCCTACTCTTAAGTATTTTAGAATTTTTGGAAGTAAATGTTATATTAGAAGAGATGAGTATATTGGCAAATTTGATCCTAGAAGTGATGAAGGAATATTTCTTGGTTATTCATCTAAGAGCAAGGCATATAGATGTTTTAATAAGAGATTGTAGAAAATTGTTGAGAGTACAAATGTAAACATTGATGAACAATTAAGAGGAACTTCAAGGTATATAGACTCTAAACTAGCAACAGAAATTGTGACAAATGAACCTACACTAAATCCACCAGTACAAAATGAAGATCCAGATACCCGGGTACCATTAGAGGATTCCACAGTTTTTGAAGAACAACAACAAACTAAGATACCCCGGTATGTAAGATTGAATCATTCTGAAGAACAAATAATTGGAAACAAATTTAAAGGAGTTATGACAAGAGGAAGATTCACAAATGAAGAGGTATGTCTTATTTCTCAAATTGAACCATCATCTATCAATGAGGCAAGTGAAGATAAATTTTGGATTAAAGCTATGGAAGAAGAATTAGGACAAATTGAGAAAAATAATACTTGGACATTAGTTCCCCGACCTAAAGATAAAAATGTAATTGGAACCAAATGGGTATTTAGAAACAAACTTAATGAAGATGGTAAGGTTGTCAGAAATAAAGAAAGACTAGTGTGTAAGGGATATTCTCAGAAAGAAGGAGTTGATTACAATGAAACCTTTGCACCGATAGCTAGAATTGAGGCAGTCAGATTATTCTTGGCTTTTGCAGCTCAGAAGAACTACAAAGTTTATCAAATGGATATTAAATGTGCATTTTTGAATGGAGATCTTGAAGAGGAAGTATATATTGAACAACCTGATGGATTTTCTTTGACAGATGACAATGATATGGTTTGCAAGTTAAGAAAAGCTTTGTATGGATTGAAACAAGCCCCAAGAGCTTGGTATGCAAGGTTGGATAAGTATCTTTTAAATATTGGTTTTACTAAAGGAAATGCAGACAATAATTTATATTACAAAATAACTAATGATGACATCTTGATTATAGAAGTATTTGTTGATGACATAATCTTTGGAGGAGAAGATGGATTATGTAAAGAATTTTCTATTAAAATGCAGCAAGAATTTGAAATGTCTATGATTGGAGAAATAAAATTCTTTTTAGGATTGCAGATTTCACAGACTGATAAAGGTATATTTTTGAGTCAATCCAAGTACTTGAAAGAATTGCTAAAGAATTTTGGGATGGAGAACTCTAAACTGGTAAGCACACCTATGACTACAAATAATATAATATCTGATGCAATAACTAATTGAACATGTCAGCTTAATGCATTTACAACAATAATAAATTATCTCCATAGCATGCCATACTGATCTAGAAAAGATAAACCTGTCGGTGTAACCCTAGCTAACCCTAGACCTATTTGCTAGTAAAAGCAAATATGCAAATATGAATATACCAATAATTAATTCTTCAAAACAAAGTGTCCACATGATGTCTTTGACATTACCAAGTGTCTTCCATATCATTCCAAGTGCCAGTGAACATTATATCCTGCTGGTGAACCATATACCAGTAACTGTGCAATAGTTACTTGCTTGCCGGTGAATGTTGTTGGATCTCCAAAGTGCTTGTGTTTCAGTAGGTGTTGATATCAATGACAAAACCATACCAAAATACCAATATTTTATGCTTAGGTCTAGGTACTAAAGACCATGTACCATTCTTTTCTATCTGGTCGAGTTCCTCTTCCATTGCCTTGATCTAGTCTTCATCTTTGTGTGCCTCTTTGAATGTTTTAGGCTCAAATTCAGAGATCATACAAGAGTTTTCTCTGACCTTTCTTCTTGTAAGAATTCCTGCATCCTTGTCTCCTATGATCTGCTTTGGATCATGATTCAACTTTATATACCTATGAATGACCTTAGTTGTTTCCTCTTGCTTTTCTTCTTCATCCTCATCTTCATCAGCATCAGCATCTACCGGTGTATGAGCACTGTTACTGGTGCTAGGCTATTTTGCAATCGGTTCCCAGAAGTTTATTACCGGTTCATCTCCTACTTGCTCACTGTCACTTTCCTCAGGTTTCTCAGAGGTTTCATCAACTCTAACATTGATTCTTTCAACAATTCTTTGAGTCCTATTGTTGAAACATTTGAGAGCTTTGTTTTTTGTGGAATACCCTAGGAATACTCCCTCATCACATTTTGCATCAAACTTGCTCTGATGTTCGCTCCTCTTGATATAACATTTTCTACCAAACACTCTAAAGTAGTTTAACACTAGTGTCTTACCGATCCAATACTCATAAGGACTTTTATCCTTACCTTTCTTGATGAGTACCCGATTCACTATGTAGACTACAGTGCTCACCGCTTCTCTCCAAAAAGTGTGAGCAACTTTTCCTTGGATCAGCATAGTTCTGGTTGCTTCAACTACAGTCCGATTGTTTCTCTTTGCTAGGTCATTTTGTTGTGGAGTCCAGGAGGAAAACAATTGCCTCTTGATGTCGTTCTCTTCACAGTACTTGTTGAATTCACCGGAAGTGAATTCTCCTCCTTGATCAGTTCTCAGGCACTTAATCCTCTTACTGCTTTCTTTTTCAACTAGTGCTTTGAAGGCTTTGAACTTTCCAAAGGCTTCAGACTTGTCCTTCAAGAAAGTGACCCACATCATTCTTGAGAAATCATCAGTAAGAATCATAAAATACCTATCTCCTTGCACACTCCTAGTTTTCATAGGACCACACAAATCAGTATGCACAAGATCAAGTAAATTGTATGTAGTGAAAGATTTACCTTTGAAGGTTGAGGAAGACATTTTCCCCAATTGAAACTCTCTGCACAAAGGATTCTCCTGTTTTCTTAGCATAAGGAATCCTCTAACTGCCTTTATCTTACTGGCCTTCACAATATTATCAAAGTTTACATGGTAGAGTCTCCTATGCCATATCCAGCTATCATCAAACTTAGCCATTAGACATGTAATGATATTTGCATTCAATTGAAATAGGTTACCTTTGGTCTGCATACTAGTGGCCATCAGTTCACCACTCTTACCTTTTATTTTAGACACTCCATCTCTGAATTCCAGAGTGGGTCCATTATTATTCAGCTGGGCAACACTCAAAAGGTTGTGTCTGAGACCTTCTACCCAGTACACATTGTCAGCACTTCTTTTTCCATTTAGAGAGATGGACCCTCTGCCTTTTACCATACATGGTGCATCATTACCAAAATGAATCACACCACCATCATACTAAACTTACTCTAGTCACTAGTCATATGGTGAACAACCACTGTCAATAATCTACTCATTGGAATTATCAAAGTGGGAGATAAGAGCCTTCTTGTTTGACACATCTTCCTTAACTGCTACAAACACAATGTCTTCACTATCTTCATCTTCTGATTCCTCATCAGTGACACCTTCATCAACTACTACAAAACAGTTTCTCCTGTTTCCTCCTTTGAACTTCTTGAACTTCTCCAGTTTGTCCTTGTTATCACCATTAGGACATTTTACAGCAATGTGTCCTATCCTATTGCAAGAAAAGAATTTCAAAGGGAGCTTAACTCTATATTTACCGGTTCCCTTAGGAAGTCTCTTGGCAAGAAGAGCTTCAAATTCCATCAGGATATCCTCATCATCCATTTCTCTTCTTTGTCTTGGTTCACCACTGGTACTAGCTTCTTTCCCCTTTATAGATGGTGCAACAGATTCTCTAAAGGTTGATTCAGTCTTCTGAATACTGCCATCATAATTATTTAGCTCATAAGTTGTTAACTTAGCAATGATGGAGTTTAGGGATACCTTTGTCTTGTCTATAGACCTCAACTCTTGAATAGTAGAAACCCTTATTGCATAGACTGGTAATAAGGATCTAAAGACTTTGCTAATGACAATGGAATCATCTATTATACCACATGCACTCTTGATGTCTCCAACAACAGTTTTGATTGTTATTCCATATTGTTGAATGGTCTCTCCTTCAACCATCTGCATGTCTTCAAACTTTCCCCTGAGGCTCTCTTCCTTAGCTTGTTTCACAGGCTCATCACCGCCATAGATATTCTCAATAGTATCCCATACTTCTTTGGGATTATCTTTATTCTGAACATCAATAAACTCAATGTCGGATACACTGTTGATTAGGGCTTCCATGACTTGCCCATTCTCTTGTATCTCTCTCTTTTGATCATCGATGAGAGTACCGGTAGGGATAACATACACATTCTCAACATAGCTCCAGAGTTGAGCACCCATGCTTTTGATGTATATCTTCATTCTATCCTTCCATATTTTAAAGTTGTCTCTATTGAACTTTAGACCTTCCCTCTTCATCATTAGAGTAGGATATTTTCCTCAAGCGGTTAAGCTTACAACATAGAGGACCTGGAAGATGCTCTAATACCAATTGATGAATAAATGATGAATAGTTAGTACCAAACCAGTACTGAGAGGGGGGGGGGTTGAATCAGTACAGACAAAAACACTTTTCCTGAACTGGTATGACTGCAAATAGTGCACTTGACTAGCAAGCATTAACACTGGTCTAAACCAGATTACTACCAGTAAAACACAGTGACAATGTGAAAGACATAAACCGGTAACCCTTAGCTTTCCATACAATCTAATACCTCATTTCCACTTCACCCTTATGCATAAACAAGTAATCTATCATTAGAAATATAATGACTGCTAGTTCAACAAATTTTAACAGTTTGACATAAAACACTAAACCATCACATGAAAGGCATCACACATGACACAATGATTTTTCATGTGGAAACCCACCTGGGAAAAACCACGATGGGGATGAATACCCACAAGCTGTTCTTGAACTCTTTTGAAGTCCGCTCTGTTAGGAGCCTAGTCCAGTTAGACACTTTTACAATAGGTTCTACTAGGAATCGATCCTGCTAGGGATCACCCGATTAAGGGATGGCTAAATACCGAGTTAAAGGTTAGAACCCTATTAGAGGTTACCTCGCAAGAGGATTTGAAGAGCTTGTTGAATTGAGTCACCCTGTTAAAGGATTTACACAAAAGCCTGTTAAAGCTACCCGGTTAAGGGATTTTCCAACTGCTGAAATGGTTAGAAGTCAACAGGTAATACATTGATCTAATAATGTAATGCCCCTACCCTAGTCGGCCTTGTAAAACCCATTTGACCTTGGTTGACTTCCTATGTGGCATTTTGGAATGGTGGATTTACCATTATGTAATGTTGTAGATTAGACTATATGAATATTGTGCATACCTATTATTGTGCTTTTGCATCAATTCTTGTGTAAATGTAGTTGTCTCCTAATTCTTGTTATAAATCTCGAGCTAACACCTTCATTGAATATATATATATATATATGCTTGCGTGATTCATGAGTGCAGGAGATTGTAGGTACAACACCGCCTAGGGCGAGGTTCATCTCCTTTAGGATTCGTAGGGTTGAGTATACCTCCTTCATCCTTAGAATTCAGATTTGGGGGTCATAAAACTCTCATCTTGCCTTAGCCATGGTCAGGTGAGCGTCGTGTGTGGTCCGTAGGGTTTTCTTTTCGTTTGGGTTGCATGTCATGTGATTGGTGGACTTTCTTGGTTTGCATGCCATGCATGTGGGGAATGGAGTATTTTATCTTAAGTATTTAATGCAATTTAATGTGTGGATGTATGCATTAGTAATTGAGAAATTTAAAATAGATAGTTTTCTTTTATATGATTAATCGTTAATTTAAGAGATCGCTTTATTTATATTTGTAACAAGCTTAAGTAATTAAAATTGAAATAATGTGTTCATTTACGCATTAGTTGTTGAGGAATTGAAATAAATAGGTTTCCTTCATGAGATTAATCATTTATTAAAAAGATCGCTTTATTATGTTGTAGCGAGTTTAATTTAATAGTTAATTTTAAATAACGAATTTAAGTAGTTATGCGTCTTAAAAAAAAAAAAAAAGATTTAAAGTCATTTGGAAATAGAAATAAATTAATCATTTTCGCATTTTGGAAAATGAAAGGGTAAATTTTATTATTTAAAGAAAATTATTTTTAATTTGTAAAGTTGATATAGTATAAAAGATTGATTTTGGAAATTAAATTAATCTAAATACCTTACCCTTGTCAATAGTTCGAAATATAAATGTTGGCTAAAGTAATATGGAGAAATTAAAATAAAAATTAAATAAGAGATAGAAGCATTTTAATTTTAATTAGAAAAGCAAGTTAGATTTATTGAATAGTGGAAAAGAATGATTTTCATTTTTATTTTTTTTAAAAAGTGCTTAAATTTGAAATTAGAAATTAGGTCAAAAAGGGGGGGTTTCCATATAACCTAAGTGGAAAAATATTTTGGGGGTTCTTTTTTGTTATCTTTTTTGGGGAGAAAAAATTGTTTTGGAATGGAGATTGGGATTTTGGAGAAAATGGAGATTTGCCTTGAGTTGCAGGTTGAGCTCTTCTTCAAAGTCTTGCCAGGAATGTGATATGAGGTAGGATTTCGGCTTACCCTTTTATTTATTTGTTGAATCAAAAATGGTGTTTGGATGTTCTCCATGAAATGCTGGTAAAGAAAAAAAAAAAATACCTATGGATGTTGTTAAGATTTAGTTTTCAGTTTTGAAATTTTGGTTGTTCTTGGATTCAAGATTTGTCATGGTTTCTTGAACATTCTGGGAAAAAAAAAAAGAAGAAATGTTTGTGACTGTGATAATTGGAAAATGGGGGTTTTTATGTATTGTTTTGGTTATTTCGTTCATGTTTATTTCAAAAAAATAGTGTTCCCCAGTTTGTTGCTTATTTTGAGCAATTCTGGAAATTATATGGGACTGTGATTGTTTTAAAAAAAAAAAAAGGGTTTGCTGGAAAATGTTTTAAGTTTGTGTCTTAGACTGTGTGGGCTGTTTTGGTGAGTTGTTTGTCTTTTTATCAATATTTGCATATACTATTTTTTTTTTTTTTTTTTTAAATTATTATCAAAAATTGGGCGTTAGGGTTTGGTGGGCGGAGGCGCTGAGGCTCAACTCGCGCCGCCCTTCCCCCTGCCCCCCCCTTCTTCCCTATGGGTTCATAGTCCTTCCTACGACCACATTGTTGTCCACAGGGACCTGCATCCACATTGTGGGCTGCAGGAAGCCCTTGCGTCCACAAGTGGGCTGAAGGGAACCTGTGTCCACACTGTGGGCTGCAAGGACCTGCGACCACAGTGCGGTTCGCAAAGGCTGCGTCCACACTGTGGGCCACAGGGACCTACGTGTTGGTCCCTCCCACTCCCATGATGGGAGGTGGGACCCGCAGGCTAGGGTTGTAAAATTGTTTATGTTTTTTTTTTATATATATATTTTTAAACAAAAAAAATAATAATAATATTTATAAGATGAAATATGCCATGGGGGAATTATGGTGTGGTTAAAAGAAGTTCATAATATATTTTTATTAAAGTCTATTTTATATAGATTTAATTTAGTTGATAGATATTATTAATATATATATCTATATATATATATATTAAATAATGAAGTTTGCACATTATTAAATTATTAAATTAATTAAAATTTATTAATCGTGTATTAATAAATCTATATTAATTAATATTTAATGTTGGAAGAAACCTATTCTAATAGGGAAGTAACCTTTGGAAAAGAGATTAGATATTGCCTAAATTTGAAGATCTTTGAAATAAAATACTTTTGTTAATATTTAGTAATTTTTTTTAAATATGATATTTTTCAGGAGTGTGTATTGTCTTTTGATTTGAATGATAAAGAACATCTGGGAGTTTTAGAAATGAAATGCTGAAGTATAGGAGTATTTGGAATATGAATTTAATTATCTTCAAATATTTTTTTAGAACTTGAATGATATGCTAGTAAAATTATTGGAAATTTAATAATGTATCGATCGAAAAATTTGTAAGTTTAGGTTCCGTAATTGCTTTGTTTAAAGTGATGGCAAACCTTGATATGTTTGTTTGGACCCTATCATTGTTTGAATTGGGGCACCTGTTTATGTCTTAGGTCTCTAAATAGAGTACTATTGGGCAATCGACCTTTGTACTTTCTTTTAACATGCTCAATTGGATCTGTCTCTATGTGGGAATCATTTAGGATTTATGGACCAAAGTTGTCATTTGTATACTGGTTGTGTTCGCCTAAGTGGCAAAGATGTAAAAGACATGTAATTTATGTATTCCTAACTATATTAAATGCCAGAGGGGTCTTGCAGTTGAGCAGATCCAAAGGTGTAGCCCTTTAGGGGTGAACTCCGAGATCATATCTGTGTTATGCGATGTTTTAGTCTCTTTTATTTCATACTTTAAGTTATCATGTATGGTTGTATCTTGTAAGTGTATAATGAGAATTTAATGAAGCTAAATCAAAGTGCATAAATTTAGTCATCCTGATAAATGTAGTAATTAGGGTCATAAAAGATTGTAATTATGATTATGGAAAAGTATTTTGTTAATGTCAATTAAAAGAAGTAATAGTGGAAAGAATCTCGCTAGGTTACCATTATTGGATTAACTTGTTATAAAGCATGTAAATTGAACGAATGAGAATGGGTAACAAAGATAGGATTAATGTCGTAATTTCCAAATTGAAATCTAATGGATGAACTTCATATGGGAATTTACCTTTTTATCTTAGTAAATGAATATCATCATGTTGGTTATATGTCACTATATTGGATGAATTTATTTAGATATTTACATTTTATTCTTAACAAATAGTCCTTTCCAGATTAATTTTATAATTGGGTGAGCTCAACTAGCTATCCATATTATAACCCTAATAAATGAAATTCTTTATGATTAGCTAAAATTGAACTGAAGGGGAAGGATTCATTTAGTTGTTTTATATCTTAATCTTAGCAAAATGTATCTCTTCATATTAACTTTATTTTAACTAAAAAGAGTGACACACATTAAGTTAGTTATATTCTAATCCTAATGGAAGAACGTGACTATGTACTTATATTTTTAATCCTGAAAGAATGAATATCATCTTGCTAACTATATTCTAATTAAAGGGATGAACTCATGTGGCCCTAATAAATTTTCACCTTAATGAATTGAGCTCCATCTATTAGCATTATTTTAACTCCAACGAAAGAACTCTATGGCTACTTATATTTTATCCTCTATAAACGAACTACGACTCATTAGTTGGTTTTGCTTAAAATCAAATGAAGGGACCTCATTTTATTATTTGCAGCTTAATCCTTAATGGATGAATCTCATCTTATTAGCCATACTTTTAATTATAAAGGATGATATCATTTGTGGGTGGTTACCTTTAACCCAAATGAATGAACTTCATTATATTAGTCGCATTGTACCTTAATGGGTGGACTCTTAAGTTAATTATGTTTTAAAGTGCATTGAGTAAATAACCTGATGTTAGCCTCCCATCCATTCAAAATAAGTGAATGCATCCTAAAATTCTAAGATGTCAATTTATCGAACAAAATATATATGCATGTCTTAAGTATTAACATGTAATTAAGATGTCCATCTTAATTGGATCGATTGTCGCTAGTTGAGTTAGGTGTAACGATACGTAATTGCATTGGGAAGCTCCTTAGGTTCGTTTAGTCTTCCGCTGTGTTATCTAAGCTTTAGATAACTCCAAATTATCTTAATGTTGTAATTTATTATTAACACTCATAGTTATTGGTATTATTAAAAAAAAATATTTACACTCTATTTGAGTGTTTTTAACTTAAACCCTTTGGGGTTTCCTGGCGGGGCATTACATTTGGTATCAGAGCCCATGTTACAACACTGGGATCTCTGGTTTCCCTTGTGCCCTTAGTTGGTGTATGTGTGTCTACCTTATGTTGTATGCTTGTCCTCCTTGTTGTGTGTGTATGAATGAACAAACCCTACGTGTGTGTAATGCGTATGTTCACACCTTGTTTTCACCTTCTTGATGTGGGTGTTTTGGGAATGACTATAGGTGTTTTGTCTACTTATTGAGGTCTTGGTCTACGATTTCTCTTACTCTGAAAGGGAGTCGTATGTACCTTCATTGTTGATTTGTTTTACTCTTTTGACTAATCTATCTGGGTTGGTTGGTAATATCTTGAATCTAAAAGTATGATATGTGCTTGTCATGGTTATGATCTATCTTAATGATTGTCCACTTGAAAGACTAGTATGGCAAATATTAATGCTTATTATGTAGTAAATTGAATGATTATGACTATTCCTCTTCTCTCTCTCTAGAGATTAAAATGTTTCTGATATTGGTAATTATCTCTTATTTAAGTATTCTTATTGCAAGAGAAAGGATGGTATTTCTTGAGCCCTTGTGTGAGCCTTATAACGCTTATGTGTTTTAGATTGTGAAATGGATTGGGTTTGGGAGTTAATTTTTGGTTAACGATAGAAAATTGTATGTTTGCATTAAGGATTCTCCATGTGCTTGGTAGGAGTAATATAATTAAATTCCATCTTAAGTAAGGTGCAATAATATGCGCATAGTTGATTTTGAGCAAATTGCTTGTTATGAAAGGAATACCAAAAGAGAACATGTTATAGTAGCTTCAGGAGTGTATTAATGTGTTCCTCGAAGGATTGTTTTATGTGCTTATTCAACTAGTGTGATTTAGGACCTATTTTAGTGACACACCATTTAACTTGCTTTGGATATAGATAATTATCTTATTGTGTTTAGAAAGAGTAAATGAAAGACTTGTTAATTTGTATGTGATGCTCTGCAAAAAGGATTAGAAAATCTATTTGATGGCAACACACACAAGAGCACAAGAAACAAACGTTAGTGTTAGCAACAAAAGATTATCCTAAACAGGCATATCAAGAGAGATATTAAGCATGAAATAGAAAGCATATAAACATAGAATAAAATAGCTAATCAAGATGCTCATAGTTGCTCCTCCCTTGTTCCTCTCCTCTCCAAGTCCCAAATGAGTGTAGCTCTCAACTTTTAGCACTAGCCATGGATGCCATATGGAGGTTCAAGATGGTTGAATATGATAAGCAAATGCTATGCTAGTGTAGATAGTGATGCTATGAGAAAGATCTATGCTAATGCCAGTATAACAACAATACTCTAATGCTTCCTTTTGCTTGAGGAGAAGGGTTCTATTTATAGAAGAAATGGGGAAATGAAGGCTTAAGATTGAATGGTTTAATCAAGGGCCAAGTTTGAAAGTTGGGGATCCATGTGCACAATTGGCACCAATAAAATGGTGACAAGTGTCAACATAGGATTGGGTTGAGAGAAGAGGTTGGAGGCATTAAAGGCCTGAGAAGACCTCATGGTTATCTAGAGGCTAAGGGTCAAGTCCAAATTAAGATTACCCACTGGATTAAGAGTTAATCAAGGATAAACCTTTGTGCAAATGTTTAAGAGATAATCATGGTCAAAGCATTAATGGCCTGATCAGACCTTTGGGTTGGGTAGAGGTTGAGTCAAAACAAATGTTTTAGCCATGTGGGAGGGTTTGAGGTAACCATTAATGGTTATTGGAGACTTTGGGGATTAAGTGGTTGAAGGTTGAAAGCCTTCAATGGTTATCAAAGACTTTGAGCCATTTAGTGGTTGAAGATCGAAAGCCTTTAATGGTTATCAAAGACTTTGAGGGTTTGAGAAGTGACTTCCCTTTTGCTTAGGAATGTGACAAAGTTTAGAGAAGGGGTTAGGTTATTTAGAAGTGATTAGAAAATTCTAGAAGGGGTTTAGGCATGCAAGTGGATTTTGTAGGAAAATGCAAGTGGGAGAAATTTTGGTATTTTCAATTAAAATAAAATCATTTATTTCAATTAAATGGTGTAATTTGCATTTGGATAAATATTCAAATAAATATTAATTTATTTAAATGAGAAAAATGAAGATAAAGCATTAAAATGCTTGAAGACTTTGAGGGAAACCATTAAAGGCTTGAAGACTTTAAGGAAAACCATTAAAGTCTTAAGAAGACTATAGAAGGAAGCCATCAAGTTTGAAGACTTTAAAGCCATCAAGTTTGAATACGTTAAGGGAAACCATTAAAGGTTTCAAGTGGGTGAGGATAAATAGGATTTTAAATAAATAATTTATTTAAAATAGTTGTGCAACTTGCTTTTGTAGGAAAATACAAGTGGGTAGAGGATAAAGGTGATTTAAATAAATGTTAATTTATTTAAAATGTGAGAGGTGGGATTTTGGGGGATTTAAATAAATATTAATTTATTTAAATGTGAGAGAAGATTTAATTAAACAAATATGATTTATTTATTTAATTAATGGTCTGAATTTGGTTAAGTGAATTAAATCAAATAAATTGAATAATTTATTTAATTAATAGGAGAAGAGGGTTAAGATGAATTAATTAAATATTAATTTAATTAATTATTAATTGATGGTTAAATAATCCAATAAATATTAAATATTCATTTAATTAAGTGGACAGATTTATGTGACTACAGTATGCATTAAATGTGTAATATCTAGTAGATAGCTCTTCATTTACCTTCTTGTCGTATTATAAGTTTTCAATGTTAGATTTGATGTATTATTGTATTGTATTACGAATAGTGAATGTTCTCAAGAAGACTTGTATTACAAAAAAAAATTGGTTGTCTTGAATTCTTGTTTGGAAAACTAGAACATTATATTGCAACAATAATAATTAGAAATGTCATGTTAGGTTGCTTTGGCACCCTCCTAAAAGATAGCGAAATGAAAACCGTGCAACTAAAATTATAGACTTATATCTGAGCATATAATGTGATCTTGTAGGTCTTGTGTATTCGTAGGAAATAGTTGGTTTTCCAACTCTCTTCCTCCTCTTGCCTAAAATATATGATTTGTTGTTTTTTTTTTTAAATACTATTTAGAATGTAGTGATTTAAGAAGAATTCTTATATGCATATGAAATTGAATGTTGCTTTTGGCTTCTAATTGAAAGGGGAAAGTTTTTGCCTTGGAAAGGAAAATTGCATAGTTAGTAATGTGAATGAAAATGCTTAGTGGAAATTGAGAATGATATTGGAATGACATTATTTCCTTGTGTAAATTTGAATTGTTAAGAATTTCAGAACGTGTATCTAGAGTAAACTTTATTTAGTGATTCATGTGTAAAGCATAATTAAAACTTCCCTTAAGTAGGTGATAGTGCATTGAAAGTACTCCCCGTAAATGTGACTAAACCAGTAATGGTGCTATTCCTTGTGTGTTGTAAGAAACCCGTACTTGTTATGTGTGCCCATGGGATGGTGAAGTAATCAACCATGGAGGATATGTTTGCTTATGAGTATGGGAAAACCATACCTATTTATGTGATGATGCATATTTGTTCCCTTACTGAGTGCCAGCCCACGGGTTGTTGATAAGTCAGTATGTGAAGGGGTAGTATTAGGAGTCACCATTCCTTGAATAGTATGAACAACGTGCGAATAATGTCGACGCGAAGTGACTTTAGCTTCCCTATCTTGAGGAAAAATATAGTTATATAATGAAACTATATTATAGGTGTACTCAATACTTTCCCTTGTGAAGAACCAATTTATGAGGTTCATGTGTGCCAGCCTAATTCCTATCCCTTATTTTGAGTGTATAGATGACAGTTCTTGAGCATATTGATGGATTTTATTGGAGCATCTTTTGCCTTGTCTCCATGAGAGGCGTGTTATTTTCTTACATGAGTTGCCAACTGACAAGTGTTGGTAGACTTGTGGGTAGACCTTAGCCATGTATACCTCTGGCTTACGGCGGGTATCCTAAGTGGAACATCGCTATGTGGGGTGTGACCTGCGTGTGCCTTATCCGCGAGGTACACTACCATGTGGGAATACGTCCATTGCGTGCCCTTTCCACTTGGAGTATTGCCATGCAATGCTGAGACACAATGCAGGATGTAGTAGACATTGCCATGCGGCCTACTGACATGTTTAGGGTAGAGCCATGCTACATGACGACGTGATGCGGAGTGATGTTGAGGTGCAGACTACCATGCCATGCAGATGTGTGACTTGGCCACACCACATGATGAGCTATTGTGATAGCTAGATGATTGTTCCTTCCTTCCTCAAAGATGGACAGCTGCTAGTCACGTAGTGATGTAACGTGCACTTATGACTTTCTTTTATTACTTATTTATTTATTTATTTCCGTGTGGGCCAGCAAATTTATTTTATTTTGACCTTGAAGGTTTAGCCACGATCTTGCAATCTTGTTCTTACTTTATTTGATGTTGCAATTCCAAAATTATTTTCTTACCTTATTGTTGGAATTGACGATTATTATCTTTATTCTTCTATACTTTGGTGGCTAAACTAGTTTATCCTTGTTGTTTTTGTATGCTGGTCTTGTGTTGCAATGAGAATTCCTCTCCAAGGACGTAGGAGATGATCTTGGATGAGTGTATATGAGGAAGTAGACGTGGGGAACCTTGAGGATGGAGGTATGCGAGGCTGTGAGATAGCTAGGATCCACTACCTACCTATGAGTGGTGAATATCTCTTGGAGGCTAAACACCTTACGCAACAAGGGATATTCACGAGGGACTTGTATGGAAGGTAGCACCGCTATGGTGTACCCTAGCACCATCAAGCCCTTGAGTGAGATGTTGGATATTGATGATCATGTATTTGTTCTGAGAGTAAACATAGAGATGTTGATCATGTATGTTACCTTTGACCGAGCATTAGACATGCTCACATGTGGCCTTTTGTGTTGTGCAAACCAGTTATGTGGATGGATATTATGTGTAATCATGGATTAAATGGTATTAACTTGTCACTATGTTATGGGACACAGTCATTGGGAAAGTTCTTATATGTCTGGAAAGTGTAAACAATTGAGTTCTTATGTTGCTCTTATTTGTTGAAATGTTAACTTGGTTGTAGAAATTGATTTTTGAAGCTAGTCCTATGCGATAAATTGTTGTTAAAAGAGGTATGGGTGAAAGAAATTGATCTTGATGGCATGTTTTCTTGTCATGTTTGATAGAAGATTTTGGTAACTATTGACTATATCTTTGTAATGCAATAAATTGGTGTAATGAAAGGAAGGAAAAATTCTCATTTCTCTACTATGATTGTGTGTAAATTCTAGAATATTTTAAGAAGTGTATGATTTTAGATGCATTTAGTTAATGGATAATGACATGCATAGAGGATTTATAAATAATGTTTTAATTGTTGAATAAATAGTTATTTGTGCAACTTGATAATTGTTAATTGAGTTTAAGGGCTAATACGGGTTGTATGACCTTCGCTTAGCCTTGCGACTTCCAGGAGTAAGTTGGAGCCTAGGGGGGAGAATGTAATGCCCCTACCCTAGTCGGCCTTGTAAAACCCATTTGACCTTGGTTGACTTCCTATGTGGCATTCTGGAATGGTGGATTTACCGTTATGTAATGTTGTAGATTAGACTATATGAATATTGTGCATACCTATTATTGTGCTTTTGCATCGATTCTTGTGTAAATGTAGTTGTCTCCTAATTCTTGCTATAAATCTTGAGCTAACATCTTCATTGAATATGTATATATATATGTATGCTTGCATGATTCATGAGTGTAGGACATTGCAGGTACAACACCGCCTAGGGTGAGGTTCATCTCCTTCGGGATTCACAGGGTTGAGTATACCTCCTTCATCCTTAGAATTCGGATTTGGGGGTCATAAAACTCTCATCTTGCCTTAGCCATGGTCAAGTGAGCATAGTGTGTGGTTCATAGGGTTTTCTTTTCGTTTGGGTTGCGTGTCATGTGATTGGTGGACTTTCTTGGTTTGCATGCCATGCATGTGGGGAATAGAGTATTTTATCTTAAGTATTTAATGCAATTTAATGTGTGGATGTACGTATTAGTAATTGAGAAATTTAAAATAGATATTTTTCTTTTATATGATTAATCGTTAATTTAAGAGATCGCTTTATTTATATTTGTAACAAGCTTAAGTAATTAAAATTGAAATAATGTGTTCATTTACACATTAGTTGTTGAGGAATTGAAATAAATAGGTTTCCTTCATGAGATTAATCATTTATTAAAAAGATCGCTTTATTATGTTGTAGCGAGTTTAATTTAATAGTTAATTTTAAATAACGAATTTAAGTAGTTATGCGTCTTTAAAAAAATAAAAATATTTAAAGTCATTTGGAAATAGAAATAAATTAATCATTTTTGCATTTTGATAAATGAAAGGGTAAATTTTATTATTTAAAGAAAATTATTTTTAATTTGTAAAGTTGATATAGTATAAAAGATTGATTTTGGAAATTAAATTAATCTAAATACCTTACCCTTGTCAATAGTTCGAAATATAAATGTTGGCTAAAGTAATATGGAGAAATTAAAATAAAAATTAAATAAGAGATAGAAGCATTTTAATTTTAATTAGAAAAGCGAGTTAGATTTATTGAATAGTGGAAAAGAATGATTTTCATTTTTATTTTTTTTAAAAAGTGCTTAAACTCGAAATTAGAAATTAGGTCAAAAAGGGGGGGGGGTTTCCATATAAACTAAGTGGAAAAATATTTTGGGGGTTCTTTTTTGTTATCTTTTTTGGGGAGAAAAAAATTGTTTTGGAATGGAGATTTGCCTTGAGTTGCAAGTTGAGCTCTTCTTCAAAGTCTTGCCAAGAATGTGATATGAGGTAGGATTCCGGCTTACCCTTTTATTTATTTGTTGAATCAAAAATGGTGTTTGGATGTTCTCCATGAAATGTTGGTAAAGAAAAGAAAAAAAAACCTATGGATGTTGTTAAGATTTAGTTTTCAGTTTTGAAATTTTGGTTGTTCTTGGGTTCAAGATTTGTCATGGTTTCTTGAACATTCTGGGGAGAAAAAAAAAGAAAAAAAGAAATGTCTGTGACTGTGATAAATGGAAAATGGGGGTTTTTATGTATTGTTTTGGTTATTTCATTCATGTTTATTTCAAAAAAATAGTGTTCCCCAGTTTGTTGTTTATTTTGAGCAATTCTGGAAATTATATGGGACTGTGATTGTTTTAAAAAAAAAATGGGGTTTACTGGAAAATGTTTTAAGTCTATGTCACAGACTGTGTGGGCTGTTTTGGTGAGTTGTTTATCTTTTTATCAATATTTGCATATACTATTTGTAAAAAAAAAAAAATTATTATCAAAAATTGGGCGTTACGGTTTGGCAAGCGGAGGAGCCGAGGCTCAACTTGCATTGCCATTTTCCCCCCCTTCTTCCCCATGGGTTCGTAGTCCTTCCTGCAACCACATTGTGGTCCACAGGGACCTGCATCCACATTGTGGGCCGTAGGAAGCCTGCGTCCACATTGTGGCTCATAGGGGACGTGCATGCACACTGTAGGCCGCAGGGAACCTGCGTCCACAATGTGGTTCACAGAGCCTGCGTCCACACTGTGGGCCGCAGGGACCTGCGTGTTGGTCTCTCCCACTCCCGTGATGGGAGGTGGGACCCGCATGCTAGGGTTGTAAAATTGTTTATGTTTTTTTTTTATATTTTTTTTTTTAAACAAAAAAAAAAAAAATTTATAAGATGAAATATGCCATGGGGGAATTATGGTGTGGTTAAAAGAAGTTCATAATATATTTTTATTAAAGTCTATTTTATATAGATTTAATTTAGTTGATAGGTATTATTAATATATATATATATATATATAGATATATTAAATAATGAAGTTTGTGCATTATTAAATTATTAAATTAATTAAAATTTATTAATCATGGATTAATAAATCTATATTAATTAATATTTAATGTTGGAACCTATTCTAACAGGGAAATAACCTTTGGAAAAGAGATTAAATATTGTCTAAATTTGAAGATCTTTGAAATAAAATACTTCTGTTAATATTTGGTAATTTTTTTAAAATATGATATTTTTCAGGAGTATGTATTGTCTTTCGATTTGAATGATAAAGAACATCTGGGAGTTTTAGAAATGAAATGCTAAACTATAGGAGTATTTGGAATATGAATTTAATTATCTTCGAATATTTTTTTTAGAACTTGAACAATATGCTAGTAGAATTATTGGAAATTTAATAATGTATCGATCGGAAAATTTGTAAGTTTAGGTTCCATAATTGCTTTGTTTAAAGTGATGGTAAACCTTGATATGTTTGCTTGGACCCTGTCGTTGTTTGAATTGGGGCACATGTTTGTGTCTTAGGTCTCTAAATAGAGTACTGTTGGGCAATGGACCTTTGTACTTTCTTTTAACATGCTCAGTTGGATCCATCTCTATGTGGGAATTATTTAGGATTTATGGACCAAAGTGGTCATTTGTATACTGGTTGTGTTTGGCTAAGTGGCAAAGATGTAAAAGACATGCAATTTATGTATTCCTAACTATACTAAATGCTAGAGGGGTCTTGAAGTTGAGCAGACTCGGAGATGTAGCCCTTTAGGGGTGAACTCCGAGATCATATCTGTGTTATGTGATGTTTTAGTCTCTTTTATTTCATACTTTAAGTTATCACGTATGGTTGTATCTTGTAAGTGTATAATGGGAATTTAATGAAGCTAAATCAAAGTGCATAAATTTAGTCATCTTGATAAATGTAGTAATTAGGGTCATAAAAGATTGTAATTATGATTATGGAAAAGTATTTTGTTAATGTTAATTAAAAGAAGTAATAGTGGAAAGAATCTCGCTAGGTTACCATTATTGGATTAACTTGTTATAAAGCATGTAAATTGAACGAATGAGAATGGATAACAAAGATAGGATTAATGTCATAATTTCTAAATTGAAATCTAATGGATGAACTTCATATGGGAATTTACCTTTTTATCTTAGTAAATGAATATCATCATGTTGGTTATATGTCACTATATTGGATGAATTTATTTAGATATTTACGTTTTAATCTTAACAAATAGTCCTTTCCAGATTAATTTTATAATTGGGTGAGCTCAACTAGCTATCCATATTATAACCCTAATAAATGAAATTCTTTATGATTAGCTAAAATTGAACTGAAGGGGAAGGATTCATTTAGTTGTTTTATATCGTAATCTTAGCAAAATGTATCTCTTCATATTAACTTTATTTTAACTAAAAAGAGTGACACACATTAAGTTAGTTATATTCTAGTCCTAATGGAAGAACGTGACTATGTACTTATATTTTTAATCCTGAAAGAATGAATATCATCTTGCTAACTATATTCTAATTAAAGGGATGAACTCATGTGGCCCTAATACATTTTCACCTTAATAAATTGAGCTCCATCTATTAGCATTATTTTAACTCCAATGAAAGAACTCTATGGCTACTTACATTTTATTCTCTATAAATGAACTATGACTCATTAGTTGGTTTTGCTTAAAATCAAATGAAGGGACCTCATTTTATTATTTGCAGCATAATCCTTAATGGATGAATCTCATCTTATTAGCCATACTTTTAATTATAAAGTATGATATCATTTGTGGGTGGTTACCTTTAACCCAAATGAATGAACTTCATTATATTAGTCACATTGTACCTTAATGGGTGGACTCTTAAGTTAATTATGTTTTAAAGTGCATTGAGTAAATAACCTCATGTAGCCTCCCATCCATTCAAAATAAGTGAATGCATCCTAAAATTCTAAGATCTCAAGATGTTCTCCAACGTTCATTCTTTGTCGCTTCAAGAAGCAGATAACTCATCATGTGCTCTCCACCATTTACAGAGACTTTGCACATTCCCGAGGTAAATAGGATCAATCTCCATGCAAGATCCCCAAGGAAATCCTTCATCCGCACAAGGCTAATGTGGCAACACTATTTGGTCTTCATTACGATGCTAACTCATCACAAGATGTCATCGGTTGAATCGCACAATATTGGAATGCATGAATCAGAAACCCTGAAGCTGAGACTACCAACCAGTAGTCATGCCAAATGAAACCCCGATGCAAAACTTCAATTTACTAGTTTTCATTCCAACATACCAGTTCACCTTGAACAAACATACTGGTTCACTTTTTCACAAATACCGGTTTACATCATCATACCGGTTCTCTTGCCAATTTGCTTACTACACCATATCGGTTCATACTTCAACATATTGACATCAATGACAACATACAATATCATCATGTCATCATGCTCTACACATATTCCAACATTACTCAGTGCCCTGACTGATTCTAAAATGAAAAATGTTATGGAACTTCAGACCACACATGAGATCTCGATGAAGCTTGATATCCTGTATGAAGGTGATAGTCAAGTGAAAGTTGCTAAGTTTAAAAGTTTAAAAGAAAAGTATGAGACATTAAATATGGGAGATGATGAAAACATACATCCATACATGGCTAAGGTGAATGAGCTTATCATTGGTATCAGATCTGCCGATGGAAAGATTGAAGAAGATGAGATTGTTGCTAAGGTGCTAAGATCTTTGCCTCCTTATAAACATCGAGTTGCTGCTATTGATGGGATCTAGAGTGTAACTACAATGACAAGGGATGTATTGATAGTTCTGATACTTAAAGATAAGTATAGATGCCAAGATAATAAGATGAGAGGGTGGGGGGGGTGAATCATACAAACTTAATCTTCCATAAAAACATCAGATTCAACCTCGCTAACATATACTTCAGTAATATAACCAAAACTGCTAAACATGCAAACTCAAAAGCATATAAACATCATAACACTGATAACACTAGATTTAATGTGGAAACCCAAATAGGGAAAAACCACTATGGGATTTCGGACCCACTAAGAAATATACTCTTCTAGAGTATGCTCGGTTAAAAGAAAATCCTGTTAAAGATTACAAACGCATTGCTAGATGTGACCCGGTTAAGGGATTTCCCTCAGATCTGTTAGGATCTTCACCTTGTTAGAAGTGACCTTGTTAAAGGATTTCAAACACTCAATCAGAATGTCACCTTGCTAGAGGGTTTTACAAATAAGACTGTTAAGTCCACTCGGTTAAGAGATTTTCTATCACTTCACAAAATAACAGTAATAAAAATTTATCTGCAACTTCACATCTAAAATGCTAAAGCAGATTATTATTTGCTCAATAGAATATAGACATAGAACTAATCTTATCCATCTGCTAGGCTCTATACTCTGTTATTCAAAATAGGTCTTCAAGCTTCTATGCTTAGTAATCACTATGTAGCATCCCTGTGCATACACTTGCTTGCATGCATTGTTTATCAACAGTTCCCTATTTATAAACAATTTGCCAACCGCTTAATCTCCTTGATCACATTTCCCATGATCAATCATAGCCATCAGATCTTTAAACTTTGTCTAGGTTCAATGTATCCTTTGATCTGAAAATGTTTTACCCTACCTTGGAACTTGCATACATTTCTTGGAACTTGTGCTAGGGTATTGCAGTTCAATCTAAGTTGTAGATCTTCCTAGCGATTTTCCTTTGCCATAGATTCTTTAACAAAATTCATTCACGACGTACCAATCATTTAATCATAGCCAGCTCATCAGCTTCCTTCATTAAATAATGCATGTAATCATTTAATGTATTTTGTTATTACTCAGTTGTAACTTGGTAGATACTAAACTTCACTCGGTAGACATTCTGCCTTCATTAACCGATAGCGATAACCTTAGGGTTTACCGACTAGGTTCTTTGCTCGGTAACATAGTATAGTATTAACCTTTCAATCAATAACATATATAGGATATCAAAACAATCTAATCATCATGATCTCATCATTGTCTAACTCGGTAATAGTTGCCCATTGAATAACCTATTTCTCCCCTTATCCATCATATTCTATCTGTGTCTTTTACCGGCATCTTTATACTCATCAAATCATACTTCTCAAGATATGGCAACATCATACTAAATTAGAAAATCAATTTCTTGACATCAATGACAAAATAATAATATTAAGACAGTAAACATCCTTAATCAGTTTTATCCATAATCATCAACAACCTTCTCAATATCCTTATTGAAATGCCAACAATCTCCCCTTGTCTGTTATAATGCCAAATGCCAACATGTATTAGTTAGAAATCTTGTTGCATTTGAGCTAAGTGAATTTGGTGAATCACATGGAAAATTTGAGACAACATTCAAAGCATCAGCATCTGTATCCGGTAAGAAGAATTATGATCCTGATGAGTGCAAGATATCTAGATATGAAAAAGAAAGGAGAGAGATAACCGAGCAAGAAAGCGAGCTTGATGAGCTTGAAGCATTGATTGCCCAGAGATCACCTAAAGGTGCTGGTAAGTATGATGTAAAGTTTCCCTTGAAATATTTTTCTTGTAATAAGATAGGATATTTTGCTTCTAGATGTTTGGAGAGAATGGCTAAGTATGATAGACATGATAGTTTTGATAGAAATGATAGATATGAGAAGCATGAGAAGTATGATAATCCTTATAAGTCTAATCGAAAGTTTAGGAACTAGAAGAATTGTTATTATGCTACAGATGAAGGTGTTACAGATGAAGAATCAGAAGGAGATGAAGTTGTGTTCATTTCCATTAAAGAAAATAGACATGTGCCTATTAATTCCACTAGTTGCTCTATTGAGGAGAAATCTCTGGCTGCTAAGGTAGGAGAAAAGGTGAATGGGTTATTGACAACAATTGTTCACATCATATGCCTAGTGACAAAAGAAAATGTGTAAGCATGGAAAGATTTGATGGTGGAATAGTTAGATTTGGAGTTGACAAAGCCTGTATAATCCATGGGAGAGGTTCTATTTCCTTTTATGGTTAGAATAACATTGATGATGTCTTGTATATTGAAGGTTTGAAGCATAATCTTTTGAGTGTTGGATACATGGTTGATAAGGGTTATGATCTACAATTCAAAGGTGGTAAATGCAAGATCTTGAATGCCTCTACTATAGAAATTGCATCTGGAACTGTAGTACCCCTACCCTAATCAATTTCTAATCTTGGTTTAATATTGGTTAGTTTATCTTAATTTAATGTTATAGTCAGATGTTTGATTTAACGCATAGTTGTTGATGTGGTTTTCACACTAGTTGTCTGCAAGTTGTTTAGTGTACCTATTTCGTGGTAATAATATCGGGCTAACGCTTTCATTAAATTTTATATATGTATGCATGTATCACTCTTGGTTGCAGGAAATTTTAGGTACAACGCCGCATGAGTGCGAGGTTCGTCTTCACCTGGAATTGCAGGTTTGAGTGTACCTCTTTTAATCCTTAGAGTTGGGTTAGGTGGTCGTAAGACCTTAGTTGACCTTGGTCATGCTCAGGTGAGCATCGTCAGTCGTCGTCAGTATTCCTTTTTGTTTGGGTTTGCGAGTCGTCCATTTGGTTGACCTTCTCGTTTTGTGTGCTTGGTGTGCATGGTTAAATTGATTAATTAGTCCTTAGTAATTATTTTGATTAAATATGTATTTGTGCATTAAAGATTAATGGACTAAATTAGTCAGGATTTCGTTATGCGATTTTTGTTGATATGAATTGCTTATTTTAAATTGGGAGTAGATTCGATTAAATGACTGATTTTGAATATTAAATGCATTTTGAATATGCTGTTGAAAAGAAAGTCTTGTATTTAATTGCAATAGACTTAATTGTATTCTGTTGGCTTTTGAAATTAGAAAGGCTAAATTGGATTAAATGAGGAAATCGATTTTGAATTGAAAAGTAAGTCTATTTGTTGCTATAGTTAGAAAAGGATTAATTTGGAGAGTTTTTTTTAAAATAAAAATTTTAATTCCAAAAATGGAATTTTGGTCAACTCTTCCATATAACCTAAAATTTGGGGAAATTTTGGAGGATGGACAATTTTGGAAAATTTTTGGTTGGAGAGAAATTTTGGGATGGAATTTGGGGGCTTTTGGAGAGGAAGGGATTATGCTGGATCTGACAGGTGGGCTCTCCTTCAGCTATTCCAGGATTGCGTATGAAGGTAGGATTCTGAATTGTTTTCTTGTTGCCAAAAGAATTTATTGTTCTGGTTGAAAGAAATGAATCTTTATTGAAAAAAAAAAAAAAAATCTTATTTCATGTTTTTTTTTTTTTATTATTTTTTAAATGAAAAAAAAATAAAAAAATAAATGAGGTTGTTAAAATAAAAGTATTTTTTTAAATAAAGTTTTCAATTATTGATTAATGATTATTATATATATGATTAATGGAAATTAATTTGTGTATATAAACTAATCGATATTTAATTCAAAATTTGTGCAAATGCATTAATTATTAGTGAGATATATTTTATTAATAAAGATTAATAATTATATATTAACTATTAATTAACTGGGTTATTGTGCACTATTAGTCGTTAATTGTGTATATTTTATTTATCGTGGAATAATAAATATACTCTTTAATTAACAGTTCATTTTGGATTCTGCTATACGTGCGTAGGGAAGTAAGAATTGGATTTTGGAAATGATTATCTTCATTTGGATTCCCTTTTTATATTATATTTCTGTGATATGTATAGAGCAACTGGGCGTGAAAATATGCAACTGTAGAGGTTGGTTTTGAACCAGTATGTCAATGACGTTATGATTGGAGATTAAATATCTTATTTATTTGATTAATGGTTGTCTGAATTTTATTAATATGAATTGGTTTAAAAACTCATTATGACTTTATATGTCTGTTCTATGCTTTGAACCTTAGAGAGTTAGAAAACCAAGAACAACTCATCCCTAGTTGAGGTAGATAACTGTAATCTGATTTAGATCTTGTAAAAAAAAAAAAACTTGATCGACTTTTAATGTTTAGATCAATTCGGAAAGATTGTATCTGTTGATTATTGCCTATGCGAGTTTAATTTCTGTATTCGCTTTTGATTATGAAATGGCAAGTCGTGCTTGTTTTAATGGGACCCTGTCGTATGGAATGATTTGGGGTACCTGTTTCAGTCCTCGATTCCGAGTTGACTGTTGTATTGTGATGTTGTCATAGTTGGTCATATTCCTTGTGTGGGTGTCGAATGATGATTCGTGGTTGACCTTAGTTTGTCAGGTCTCTAGTTAGAGTACCATCAGTAAGTGATCATCTGTGAGTCGTGTTTGACCAGATGATTGTTTCTCCTTCTTGAACTCCGTTCGTATGACCATGCCTATTCCTTGGTTTTGAGTTCGTCTGAGTATAGTCTAGTGTCGTATGGGAAGGTGGCTTTCGATTGGGGGCCGCGCCCAAAGTGGCTGCTGGGTAACCCGTCGAAAGTGAGTCTTATAAGTGATAACCTATAGTAGATTAGAATGTAATCTCTAACTAAGATAATGTGCCTCACACATGGGACGAGTGCTATCATAGACTCGACATGCCGTGAGAAGGCCTGAAATGGCAAACCATCATCCTTGTCTTCATGAGAGGATGTGTGGGTCCACATGAGGCTTGGATGGGCCAGAAGCTCGGATTAGGTTGCCAGGGAACCCAGTGTGTGGGGCCGGGACCTATGAAGACTTGCCATGGTATCCATACCAAGTTGTGTGATGACACTTGTCCCTACATTCGCTAGTGTGCTGTCGTTTTGTCCTGTTAAGAGTACCTTTGTGGGTCATCCTTTTGTTTATGCCCTTGTGTGTGTCAGTTTCATGTTTGACCTTGGGTGGTGATGGCTCAGCCTTGTGGATGCTCTTCTGGACCTTTGTATTAGCTTTGATTATGTTCAGCTGGATCCTGTTCTTTTCAAGGATCATTTATGTATTAATTGACTGATGCGGTCATTTGTATATTGTTTATATTTCGCCTTGATGGCCGGATTGCAATGGTGTAACCTCTTGTATTCTTAACTTTATTATTTTATCAGAGGGGTCTTGCAGTTGAGCAGACCCGAAGATGTAGCCCTTAGGGGTGAACTCCGAGATCATTATGGTGTTATGTGATGTATTCTCTTATGTTTCCTTTATTTAGCTTTATCCTGTATGGTTAGCTTATGTTAGAATGGATAAGTGGATGAATGGAAATAATCTTTAAATGCTTTTATTCAGTCCTTTCTTGAATGCCATGTTGATCGAATGCATAAGTGGTTTAGATGAGATTTATCGTAGATGCATGTATGTAATCGTCTTTTAAAATGCAATAAATTGGTGTATGAAAGAATGTATCTTAGAGTAATGGAATATATTCAGTTGTTGTTAAGGAAATTAAGTATGCTTGAAAAGATCTCTTATGTTTATGATGGAATTCTAGTGTATTAGGACATTAGATGTATGGCTTGTAATTTTAAATGAAAAGCTTGAATGAAGTTTATGGATAGATCTTAATGGATGAATCCTTGTTGTGATTTATATTTCCATCTTTTGAAAGAAATTATCCTGATTAAGAATTATCTCATTGTTAGATTATCAGCTTATTGGATTAATTGTGTGAGTTAAGTGAATTGTGAAATTTAAGTAATCTCATTGGGAAACTCTTTAGGAGTTAGTTGATGTCTTCCGCTATGTAATCTGAATCTTTGATATCTTGTTGTATCTTATGTGGTGTAACTTTAAAAAAAAAAAATTATTGCACTCTATTCTTGTGTTATGGCTTAATCCCTTCGGGGTTTCCTGGCGGGGCATTACAGGAACTAAGACTGAAGGTAACATTTTTCATTTGAATGCTAGTGAGAAAAGTTGTTTGATTGTTAAGATAGATGAGATTTGGTTGTGGCATACAAAGAATATGTTATGTAAACTTTGATTCATTGATCAAGATTAGTTGTACACAAGTTGTTAGGGATATGCCTAAGATTGTTAAACCTGTTAATCTAGTATGTAAGGAATGTCAGTTGGGTAAGCAAACAAGGATTTCTTTCAAGAGTAAATGGTACACATCAGATGGATTTTTATATCTTGTGATGAATAATGATGAACAACAGATACCCTAACTAGTACTGAGAGGGGGGTTGAATCAGTAAATACAAAAACTTCTCCGCAACTTATCAAGTTAAAACAATGCTAACTGATTGTCTTCATTACTGAACTTAACCATGGCAATACTGGTTAAACACAGTAAGACTTCAGACAATATAAACAGGTAAAACTGAATACTTCAAATACATTCAATACTTGATAACTACTTCACCCATAAACATATGCATGTGGTATATCAGCAATACCATAACCATTAGCTCTACATGCATAATCACAAGAATACTTAATCATCACATGAAAATGCATAGCTCATGACACACAAATTTTTCACGTGGAAACCCAAATGGGAAAAACCATTGTGGGGATGAATACCCACAAGCTTGTTTTGAACTCTTTTGAAGCTTTCTCTATTAGGAGCCTAGTCCGGTTAAAGACTTTACAATAAGGTTCTGCTAGGAACCGATCCTGTTAAAGATCACCTAGTTAAGGGATGGCTATATACCCTGTTAAAGGTTACCTTGCTAGAGGATTTAAAGAACTCAATGAACTTGAGTCACTTGGTTAGAGGATTTATAGTAAGCCTGTTAAAGCTACCTGACAAAGAGATTTTCCTTCTATTGAAATGGTTAGAAGACAACAGGTAAAACTCTGATCTAATAACAACACTATATGCTATATGCTAAGGTAGATCCTTTTTAGTTCTTGTACTCTGCAATCACACACTATAGTTTTGTCTCACTGTTCTAGCAAGTATCTCATCACTCGGATACATACACACTTTTTCCAACAACTTAAAATAACAAACATCATCGACCTTATAGACAACAATTAGGTCGATAGCATAAACCCTAAACCCTAAGCATCTTAGGTTTACAATTACAAGCGGTGACCATCCAAACACTTTTCATAATATGAAACAATCTCAAACAAATCATGAGTTATTCTGCATCGTCCATTCTTCATCATACATAGAAATCAATAACCCATCACACTTTCTTCTCATACCACTAAGAAGAATGTTCATTCTCGAGGTAGACGTTTAATGCAGTCGATCTTCACATGCAAGATCCTCAAGGAAATCCTTCATGTGCACAAAACTGTAATGGCATCTCGATCTCATCTTCATCTCTTAGCTAACTCATCACAGAATACCATCAGTTGCATCGCACAAGCTAGATTGCCAAACCGGAAACCCTAGAGCTGAGACTACCAACCAGTAGTCACACTTAGTGAAACCCCGACACTGGTTCACTACATCTCTTCATACCGGTTCTCCAACTTGATCATCAATAACAACTTCTTCCAATCTTCATACCGGTTGACCTATACTTATTGACATCAATGACAACATACATTATTATCATATCATCATGTGCCAACATACCAGTTCATCAAATGCCAACATCTTGTGCATACTGACCTATGTGGACCTACAAATTTTAGAAGTCTGCAAGGTGATAGATACTTTATGTTATTAATTGATGATTACTCCAGAATGATGTGGGTTGTCTTTTTGAAGGAAAAATTAGAAGCATTTGAAAAATTCAAGATATTCAAGGCTAAAGTTGAAACTAAGTCCGATTTGAAGTTGAAGTGTTTGAGATCTGATAGAGGTGGAGAATTTTGTTTTGGTGAGTTTAATTATTTATGTGAGATGCATGGAATCAAAAGACAACTATTTTTTCTTAGTATCCCACAACAGAATGGGATTGTTGAAAGGAAGAACCGTACTATTTTAGATGCTACAAGAACCATGCTTATTGAAGGCAATGTTCTGAAGGTTTACCTGAGAGAAGCTATTAGCACTGCATTCTATACATTCAATAGAGTTCATATCAAAGATGATACCAGTAAAAATCCTTATGAGATTTGGTTTGGTCATCTTCCCACTATGAAATATTTCAAATTTTTTGGTAGCAAATGTTATATCAAGAGAGATGAAGATATTGGAAAGTTTGATGCTAGAAGTGATGAAGGTATCTTTTTAGGATATTCTACAAATAGAAAAGCCTATTGGTGTTATAACAAGAGACTGAGAAAGATAGTTGAGAGTGCAAGTGTGAAGGTGGATGAAAACCTTTGGAAGGAGATCAAAGCTTATGATGAGGGTGTTCAGGATCATGAGTCTGACCCTGAGTCTGAAAATCAGAACAATTAGAAACCTTTGAGGTATGTAAGATTGAATCATTCTGAGAACCAGATTATTGGTGATAAGAATAAAATAGTAATGACTAGAAGAAGGTTAGCTACTTAAGAGATATGTTTGATTTCTTAAGTTGAACCTAAAGATGTTGTTGAAGCTTGTAAAGATGATAACTAGATTAGTGTCATGGAAGAAGAGTTAGATCAGATTGAAAAGAACAATACTTGAGAACTTGTGCCTAGACCTAAGGATAAAAATGTTATTGGTACTAAATGGGTTTTTAGGAACAAATTGAATGAAGTCGGTGAAGTAGTTAGAAATAAATCCAGACTAGCCTGCAAAGGATATTCATAGCAAGAAGGGATTGATTACAAAGAAACTTTTTCTCTGGTTGCTAGAATTGAAGTTGTTAGATTGCTAGCTTATGTTGCTTATAAAGATTTCAAGGTATATCAAATGGATGTTAGTCAAATCAGCATTTTTAAATGGTAATCTAGAAGAAGATGTCTACATTGAATAGCTTAATAGATTTTCACTGTCAAATGATGGAGATGTGGTATGCAAGCTGAAGAAATCACTTTATGGTTTGAAACAAGACCCTAGAGCCTGGTATGATAGATTAGATAAATACTTGGTAAAATTGGGATTTGTCAAAGGTGTTGTTTTTAGTAACCTGTACCTTAAAATTCAAAATATCAACATTTTAATTGTTGAAGTCTTTGTTGATGGCATTATTTTTGGTGGTGATGATGATATGAGTATGAAATTTGCCAGTGATATGCAAAATGAATTTGAGATGTCTATGATTGGTGAGATGAATTTTTTCTTAGGTTTGCAGATTGCATAGACAAGAAAATGTATCTTTATATCTCAAACTAAGTATGTGAAGGAATTGTTGAAGAAGTTTGGATTAGATGATTCCAAACCAGTTGGAACTCCTATGGTGACTGGTTGTAAATTGTCTAAAAATGATGAATCTCCTAAAGCTAATCAGAGTTTGTACATATCTATTGTTGGTGGACTATTATATCTTACTCAAACTAGGCCTGACATTATGCATGATGTGTATGGCAGCTAGATATCAAGCCGATCTAAAATAGAGTCATGTTACTATTGTTAAAAGAATATTTAGATATCTTAAGGGAGCTAAAGATTATGGCTTATGGTATCCAAAGAATAATGATTTCATGTTATGTGCTTAGACTGATGGAGACTGGGCAGGTGATGTTGATGACCAAAAAAGTACTATCGTGGAGCATTCTTTTTAGGTAAGAAGTTGGTTCCATGGGCCAGCAAGAAACAAGATTCAATATATTTATCTAATGTTGAAGTTGAGTACATTGTTGCTGCTAGTGATTGCGCTCAGATAGTGTGGATGAAGCAAATGATGAAAGATATGAGAGTTATCTATGATGAGCCTACTGTTATATACTATGATAATTCTAGTGTTATAAACATGTCCAAAAATCATGTGCATCAATCGGAAACCCTTAGCAAGCATATATCAATCAAATACAATTACTTGAGAGAGTAAGTCGGTAATAGAAAGTGAAGTTGGAATATGTATCTACAAAGGAACAAATTGCTGATATTTTTACCAACCCTTTGCCTAAAGATACATATGTCTATCTAAGAGACAAGTTAGGGGTCTCCACCCCTCCTGATGAGAACTAGATGCATTGAGTTGCATCGATCTAATGGAATTCAAAGCCTTATCTTTTATCCAGATTGATGTGTTGGTGTTGCTCCTCTGCTGGAGTAGTCTATTGATTTGGTTGTGTTTCTCAGGGGGATAGAGATTTGTATTTGATTTTTTGTCTTGGTGATATTTGGCATTGTTGTCAAAGGGGGAGAGAGATCATGTGAAAAACTGCTTTATCTATCTTGATCTTGGGGGGGTTTGCTAGTGATGTCTTCCATCTTTACATTGACTATTTTTCACATTCATATGTTGCCATCAATGCCAAAGGGGGAGATTGTTGGATTTGGTTGTTCATTGCTACTGCTAGGATATGTTTTTGTCATTGATGTCAACATAATTCTGTGAATTATTTCGATGAGTTTGGAGAAGGTTTTGGGTCCGGTTTTGTAGTTTGGTTTTGCTGATCATTGTTTTATAGAATCCGGTATATTCCAGTGTGATCAGATCTTGTACTAAGAATTTGGATTATTGTTTGGGATGATCTTGTGTATCTTCATTTCAGATGGTTCAAGATTTGGTGCGCCGCAAGTTATCTTTCTTCGTGACAATAGCTGATTGGTTGTGCTCTTGAGCTTTGAGACGTTGACCAATGAAGATTGGAAAAGAGATGTCGGTGCGACTGTTCTAGATGATTCTAATGTGCTAAATTGTGTTTCCTAGTCATTTCCTATTTGTTTTGGTGATCCACATTGATCGTTGAGCGAGTTCTTGGTGGTTTCTTTGAACCGGTGATAATTTTTGTGCTATGCAATATTTTTGGTGGTGTAGCGTGTTGCGGTTGATTTTGGAACGATTTCCAGTGGATGTAATCATTTGGGAATTCGAATTAGGTCCATTCTATGTAATATAAATCATGATATTGGTTCGGTGGTTGATCTTTGTATCATGTACAATGTATATTTTGTAAATATGAGTTGAGGGTTTAGCCAACCTTGTTATCAAGGTTGATGATTTGTATATATAGGTGATATACTTATGTAATTTGTGTGTAGGTATTGTGTCTGCATTATTAGAGAGAGGTAAATGTGTGAACAAGGATATATCATTCAATGAAGTGTTGTGGTGAGTTTGGTGTTGTAGGGCAGACAACTATGCTTAATCAGAACTGTCATCAGGCATTTGTAGATGTTGTAGACACCTAAAATTGTCTAGTCTAATTAAATAAATATCTTTATTTATTTAATTATTTTAAGCCTAATTCTTCTATTAATTAAATGAATCTTTATTTATTTAATTAATTCATTTATCCTCTTATAGCCTTATTTCTCATTTAAATAGATACATTTATTTATTTAAATTTTCCTTTTCCTAAATTAAATAAATATCTTATTTATTTTATTGATCCCACTTCTTCTATGAATTAAATAAATATTTATTTATTTAATTAATTAATTAACCTTTTCTACCCATGACACATGTCATTCATCTCTTAAGTCCTACACTACCTACCCTCTCATTATTTTATTATTTTCTTTACCTACCCTGTAATCATAGCCAACCATTTATCTTTTACACCTCTCAATCTTATCCATCCATTTCTTATAGTGTCTTCTATATAAGGAGATTCTTCCTTCATTTATCAACCCTATGCACCCTGAACTGATCAATTGACTACCCGATTACACTTTTGAAATTTCATATGCGATCAAGCCTACTTGCAACCACATTTCCATTCTTTGTTGAGCTCTTGTGCACATATAAAATCTGAGAGTAAAAATATCAAGCAAGATCAATGGAGATAGGAAGAATGGAGATCCAAACCCTATTGGACATGTGATGGTATAATCTTTGTGATTTCATTTGATTTGCATTGTCTTAGGTAATCTTCATATGTTATGGTGGATCTTTGTTGTTGTTAGGCTAGGGTTTTGTGGTTGAATCTATTTAGTCTTTCAATATTGTGGTTTTATCAAAGAAATTACACTCCATTGGGCAAACCACTAGAGTCAGTTTTCAAGAAGCTAGTGGCAAACAAAATAATAACAATTCTAGATTTGCCTCCATATGAGCCAAAGGTTAAACCAAATTGGTGGAATGATGATGAGTATTGTGAATTTCATAAGAGCAAAGGACATAAAATAGGAAACTATCATCGGTTGAAGAACATCATACAAGATCTCATTAATAGAGGTGACATTGAGATTGAAGGCCATTCATCCAACCAAGAACATGAAATGTTTAAGGAACCATTCCCAAAACATGACAAGGGAAAAGCTAAAGCCACAGATGACCAAACCAACTATACCAGAGCATCTTATAACTATGATTCAACTATCAATCACATTTCGATGAACAATTATGTCTCTACCATTATCATCGAGGACAAAATGCCTGAGAATTCTACCCAAAGACCCAAGATTGTCCTAAAAGGCATCAGATCTTCTTTTGAACCTACCTCTGAATGTAATGTCACAACTCGTCAAGGTAAATTCACTTTGCAAGGTGCTCCAACTAAAAACACTGCTTCCTCATTAACCAAACCTGAGTATGACGTTGTAGAATAGTTAGGGAAGACACCCGCACTTATCTCCATCCTCGAGCTCTTACACATATCCCCCACACATAAATCTCTTCTTGACAAAATCTTGAGAGACACTTATGTCCCTACTGATCTGAATGCGGACCAGTTTCAAGCCATGGTGGGATACCTTTCTGTTCCACTCTCCCTTACATTCATAGAAGTTGATGATGCCTCCATGAGTCAGCCACATAATTCACCTTTACACATTGAAGCCTTCCTACACAAACATCGAATAAAACGAGTCCTGATAGATGGAGGAGTAGGTCTAAACATTTGTACTTTGAGCACTATTAAACAATTAGGATATTTTGAAAAAGTCATGAATGCTACAACCAAAATTACCATCAAGGCATATGATGATGAAGAGCATCCAAAGGCATAATCACCTTGCCTCTTAGAGTTGGACATGTTACAAAGGATGTGGTTTTTCAAGTCCCAGACCTTGATCTCACATACAACATACTTTTGGGACGTCCATGGATTCATGAGATGAGTGCAATCCCATCTACATATCATCAATGTATCAAGTTTCGACACAATGGAGTTGAAGTGACCGTCAAAGCAGATCCAAATCCATTCATATATTGCAACAATCTATGCCCTAGATCAGAAATAATAATACCAGTCAATCGAGAAGTTGTTCCATCTTCAGCATATGTGGATCCACAATCCTTGAAAGCTTCTACATCAAAACAAGCAGAGATCAAAGAAAAGTTCAAGTTTAAAGATAGGAGATGTGGTGAGTATATCTTTCATGTTGATCAACTCCCACTATCTCCTAAGATGTTCAATCGATGGGAAAAATCTATAAACAATTTGCAATGCCAAGGAATTGGGTACGAAGCACCTAGTGTTGTGGCTACTAAGTCTAAATGTGAATCTCCTCTAGTGGTGTAAGCACCTCTTGATATCAATAGTCCTAAGAGTGGTTCCTATGAAGAATCTATTGAGTGTATCTCTAGCCCTCTTGAGAACTCGTATAGCTTTACCATTTCATCCACTCATTCTATTTCCAATCCTCTCCCAAACTTGGATCAACAAGAATTACAAAAGCCCTTACTCATTGGGGATCACAAATAAAGATTTGAAAAGAAAAATCTAAAAGTCAAAAATAAAGAAAAGTCCTTTAGTACAAATCAAAATCAAAAGCTACTAGACTCTGCAAAAATCAAGGTCAAGGATAAAAACCTATGAAAGAAAAAGATCAAGAGATGATCTCCCCTAATATCAAAATAACTAGTGGCAAAAGTTCTAAAATTTCAAGTCAAAAAGCATACTTGTTGATCCTAAGTCTCCATAATGTCATGATACTATCATTTCTTTTTACAATCATAAGCCTTCATCACTCATCCACTTGTTCTACACATCCATCCCCTTTTGGCGATACATCATGGACCTTTAATGGAGCTTCCTCAAGGGACTTTATTTCCAGGGATGCCCAAACTTCTTCAAGTGACATGCATATGGGTAAACATAGTCTACACATTAGTAATTCTATCTTAGTTCCTTTATCAAGGAAGACAGTCACTTAGGCTACACATCATTTAGTCAAGGAACATCGTAGCTACAATCATAAAGTCAAGCCTCACACATTTGAGGTAGGTGACTTAGTTCTCAAATAAAACCCTAAGAATCAGCAAGACGGACAGAAGAAGGACAAGTACGAACCAAATTGGCTTGGTCCTTACATCATCACAATAGCCTATGGATGTGGTGCATATCAACTCTCAACCCTAGATAGAGAACCTTTGGAAGACCATATCAATAGTGTGCACCTTTGCAGGTTTTACACATAGCTCTTCAAAGTATCCTAATTCAAAAATACAAACAAAAATAAAAAAATCATAAACATAAAAAAAATGGTTACTTGGTGAAAACTTGGCAAACAAGCGCCTTGTGACACAAAAAAAAATTAAAATAAAAAAAGTAAAGAGAAATAAATTCATCCAATGGTGAAAACCACTTCAGTGGTGCCTTGGGCAGGTACCATGGTGAAAACTAGGTCACCAATGCCATGCATAGAGACATTGCTTCTCCCTCCTTCAGGATTCCATTTCATCCTTCACTTTGCACACACTCACAACATATCCATTCATAATAAAATTTACACATTCCCATCATGGCTTGTTATTGATCTACCCAAGATTGGTTAGTCAATCATAATAAACATTCCTTTTCACCTCTTTCCATCCATAATAAATCAACTCCTATCTGTGGCTAAGGCAAATCCTACATCTGGTGATGGGTGTGGAACTATGAACATTGTACGTTTTGAGGAGTATAGTTTCTTCCACTTTTCTTCAATTTATTCATGCACAATCCACAATAAAGCAACACTTGCATTGCCAATCCGCAATAAAGTTTCTCTTTCTCCGCAATAAAGTATCAATTTCATGGATTCAGCTAGTTTCAAATGAGACAAGCAACAATGGGCTTCGACAAATCAAATCTTTCAACAGACTCAGACAACATTATGGTTCAGTTCTATCTATCCTTTTTGTGAAAGTAAACATTGTGACCATAATCAAATAGACTTATACACGTGACAAGAGACACTAAACTTGAGGACTACAGTGGATGTTGGTGTTGAGTCTTGGTTTTCTTTTGATTTTATCTTTTTGGGGACATGTCTTTTAGCTTTTCCAGGATGTCTCTGACTAGAGATTCTATCTCCAGGATGTCTTTGACTAGAAAGGCGAGGATGGGATATCGTCACCTATTTTCTTTGTTGTCTGTAGATTGTCTCTTAATAATGATATGACTTGTCCAAGGATATGAGGACACTGTGAGTCTAGTATGAACCAGGGCATTCCTTGTTTGTAACTGTCTTATCTCCATGCAAATAGGTACAATGACTTTCTGGGTCAAACATATGCCTCGATTGTCATAACCTACTTGCCATAATAAAGCTCAATGATGATTACGCACAAGAAGCTCTTTCACTTTCATATCTTCTACCTTCCATCCCCCTTTCTTGATTGACCTCCATAGTCCTTCTTGATTCCGTGTAGCCTACTATCACATGACTGAGTATAATAACACACCAAAAATATTTGCATTCCATGTAGTTGCACCTGCATTACCACATATAAGCATTTCATACATACATATAGATATTATAATTACATCACATCCTTCACACAACACATGTTAGCACATTTTACATTCTCCTCATGTATATAGTTATTTGCATTATCATATTCATCTGCATTTCATACATTCACATTTGCACATGCATAAGATATTAAAAATATAAAATAGCAAAAATATTGCATTTCCTCATTGACATATTTGCATCCATATCATAGCCATCACATAGAAACATACATCATGAAACATCTCATCACATAGGTACACATGCATATAGCTACCACAAGGGTGAATCATCTCATATATATATGATCATAAGTATCATGATACAATGATGTCAAAATCATATGGCTACAATCACCCGAATATGTCTACATCATCATACAAAAATGGTACAAAACTGATACATAGGGCGTCCTCTAAGGCTATGATGAACTCCCTCCCTCGGAGCTGCCTACCCTTGATGGAGTCTGAGCCCTAGAAGGACCCGCCCCATGATCATCTCTCCTATCCTCTCTGTCCGGTGGTGGTGGAGGACCCATAACCCCACCACTAGATGCCTATCTCCTGTCCCTCCCTCTAGTAGTCATCGCTGTCCACGATGGTCTACGAAAGCTCCTAGCTTGCTGCTCTGGTGGCATAGCTCCATAGTATAGGTCTCTTTAGTAGCCTATCTCCTCCCTGGCTTGTAGAAAATAGGCATAACTAGCTCCTATGTCCTCTGCTTCTTGCCAACCCTATCCACCAAATGCCTCTCCAGTACATAGGGTGTCTGCCCAATCAGATATCTGCTCCTGAAGGTGTACGACAACTCTACTGTGTCATCCTCCCACTCCTCACACTCTCGGTATGGTCTCCATACCATGGTGTCAATCTCATCGATGACCTGACGCTAGTACTCCATTCTCCCGATCTATGGCTGAGATGTAATCATGTCATATAAATGCACAAAACTGTGCCCATGGCCCTTGCCTCTAAAATGTATCGGTCAGGTCACTAGCAGATGCTCATAAGCCCATACCTGTAATAATGTCACTCTGAAGCCCAATCTTATGGACCCATGGTATACAAACTGATGAAGCTCATAGTACAAATGTTCTAGCACACATGCTCCCTAGGCATATCTGGTATGTTGTGTCACCAGTGTCTCCAATGTGCTCCCCCAGCCCACAGCCAGTCCTTGTGTCGCCCTGTCCAGACATAGGAACCCACTGATCACTCCTACTAGGATTGATGGTAGTGCCAATCCTATTTGTGTCATGGTATCCCATGCCACGTGTCCTGCCCTCATCTTAGGGTATCAACTCCCCATCGATCGGTATCCTTAGAATCCTATATACATCCTCTAAGGTGACTGTCATCTCACCCATCGACAAATGGAAAGTGCACATCTCTGAGTGCCATCTCTTAGGTAATGCAGTTAGCAACCCCATGTTCACCCGAAACTCAAGCACATACAGAATGAATCGCAAACCCATAACCTCAATGGCTTCTCTATCCTCGAATGTCAGCTCTGGTCATAAACTCTGAGTCGATGGGAATCTCTCCCATGACTCCAGCATAGGTAGATACTCCTGCAGTCAAAAACATCAATCATATCAGTCATAGTGGCATTCCCTATTCATCACAAAATGTTGTTTATTATCCTAAGTGCTTATGATACTCTATTCTAGTGACATTCACTATCCAACACAAAAGTGTTTCTATTTGTCCTAGTAGTACTCCTTGTTCATCACAAAGTACTACGTGTTTTTGCACTCCCTATTCATCACAAAGTGTTGCTCATATTTGCGATCCCTGTTCATCATAAAGTGCTGCTCTATTTAGTACTCCCTGTTCATCACAAAGTATTATGTCCTAGTACTCACTATTAATCACAAAGTGCCTCGATCTATCCTATCCTAGGGCCTCTGCTTGAGTGTATCCTCTTGAGTAGTTTCCTGATTGGCAACATATGTTCTATCACATAATTGTCAATCCTAGCCCTATCTGCTATCCTAGTCTTTACTAGAGGACCTGCTTGAGTATATCCTCTCAGAAGCTTATCCAATTGATAGCGTATGTTCATCACAGAACTGTTGATTCAGCCTTGAAGATATAAACGCACCTTCATGACACAACCATGCTTACATACTACATAAATGCGCCTGCTCTGCACAGATGTGCCTGAAATACACAGATGTTCCTATGCTCTACACAGATGCACCTGCTCTACATAGACGTGCCCACATAGCACAAACGCACCTGAACAATGTAGACGCGCTGACATTTGACATAGATGCCTTTTCCTGCATAGACACACCTGGCACAAACACATACACGCCTAGCTAACCTAGACACACCTAGCACCAACACAGATGCGCCTCGATGTTTTTTGACCTTGTTTGACATACCTAAATGCACATTTATTGCTCTACCTAACATGCATTAATGACAACATTTATTGTGACAAAGTACAAGGAGGTTTTGTGGTACTTACCGACTCTCCTGCATCTGCTGGCCTCTGAAATCGGCAAGCACGATCAAATCTATGCACCAATGCCATTGATGCTGACTATTGCTGCTCTATTCTCTCTCTGCACTCTGATCTCTTGGATGTGTGGATGACAATGAGGATGTATTCCCCTCGTGGTCTATCTTATAGACTGCCCTAGCCCTAGCCCTAGCCCTAGCTCTCATTTCCCGAGTCAGTCTTCTTTATCCCGTGACTCTGTCAATTTATCCTATTCGGTCAGTCCATTCTAGCCTTTATTTCTTATCGAGAGATTGTCTATGATCTTTTCAGACATTTTCATCCAATCTCTCAAGGGGGCATATAATTCCCATCTTGGAGCAACATCATATCAGTTCATCTTATCTTCTTTGAAACAACGAGACAAGCTACATTGTCTCAAAGAGGGGCAAAATGTAGACACCTAAAATTGTCCAGTTTAATTAAATAAATATTTTTATTTATTTAATTATTTTAAGCCTAATTCTTCTATTAATTAAATGAATCTTTGTTTATTTAATTAATTCATTTATCCTCTTCTAGCCTTATTTCTCATTTAAATAAATACATTTATTTATTTAAATTCCCATTTTCCTAAATTAAATAAATATCTTATTTATTTAATTGATCCCACTTCTTCTATTAATTAAATAAATCTTTATTTATTTAATTAATTCATTAACCTTTTCTACCCATGACACATGTCATTCATCTCTTAAGTCCTACACTACCTACCCTCTCATTATTTTATTATTTTCTTTACCTACCCTCTAATCATAGCTGACCATTTATCTTTTACACCTCTTGATCTTATCCCTCCATTCATTATAGTGTCTTCTATATAAGGAGATGCTTCCTTCATTTATCAACCATATGCACCCCGAACTGATCAATTGACTACCCGATTACGCTTTTGAAATTTCATATGCGATCAAGCCTACTTGCAACCACATTTCTATTCTTTGTTGAGCTCTTGTGCACACATAAAATCTGAGAGCAAATATATCAAGCAAGATCAATGGGGATAGGAAGAATGGAGATCCAAACCCTATTGGACATGTGATGGTATAATCTTTGTGATTTCATTTGATTTGCATTGTCTTAGGTAATCTTCATATGTTATGGTGGATCTTTGTTGTTGTTAGGCTAGGGTTTTGTGGTTGAATCTATTTATTCTTTCAATATTGTTGTTTTATCCATTTTCACCATATACAGATGCTATTATTGTAGTTCATTTCTTCCGGATTGTAGTCCGAATCATATTGTAAGTCAGTGAAACTTCCCTGAGGGTTATACCTTTCGAGCATATATCTTTTGAGCAGTGATCTCTAGGCAGTGTGCCTGAATGCATGTGCATTATCCATTGTAATATTTTCACATACTACTACAGAGTATCATCTTATTGTGGGTAGGTTCCCATCATGGTTTTTCCCTTAACTAGGTTTTCCACGTAAAAATCTTGGTGTTGTGTGTTGTGTTGTTAATTTGCTTATATGTTATTGTTGTGGTTTATCAGTTTATATTTTGGGAGTTTAATCAATTAATCTGGTGAAGACTGATTCAACCCCCCCCTCTCAATCTTCCCTCTTGTTTGCTACTAACAGTAACCATCGATTACAAAATATTTTCACAAAATCACTCCAAGTAAGTTTTTTTAAACAATTCAATCCAAGCTCCATTTTATTGTTCGTCCACCCATTGGATACTTTCCAACAAAACTGATAAGTTCCCCAAACAACTTTTCTATTTTTAGAGAATTTCCTAATCTCTCTCTCTCTCTCTCTCTCTCTCTCTCTCTCTCTCTCTCTCTCTCTCTCTCTCTCTCTCTCTCTCTCTCTATGTATATATATATATATATATATTAGTGAGCCATGTTTCAGCTACATCACCTCTAGTGGCTCTTTAAACTTAAGAGGAATGACTTTCTTGATGTTATGGAATAATTCACTTGCAAGCCTTTTTCTTGCACTCATTTCCATCCTAGTTTGTGATTCATCATTATCGTGATCACTTCCTTGTGATTGATCATATTCTCTCTCTCTCTCTCTCTCTCTCTCTCTCTCTCTCTCTATATATATATATATATATATATATATATATATATATATATATATATATATATTAATTAGTGAGTCTTTATTCAGCTACATCACCTCTAGTGGTTCCTTTAAACTTAGGAGGAATGCTTTCTTGATGTTATGGAATAATTTACTTGCAAGCCTTCTTCTCGTGTTCATTTACATCCTAATTTGTGATTCATCATTATCATGATCACTTGCTTGTGATTGATCATATTATTCTCTCTCTCTCTCTCTCTCTCTCTCTCTATATATATATATATATATATATATATTTCAGTGAGCCATGTTTCAACTACATCACCTCTAGTGGTTCCTTTAAACTTAGGAGGAATGAATTTCTTGATGTTATGGAATAATTCACCTGCAAGCCTTTTTCTTGCACTCATTTTCATCCTAGTTTGTGATTCATCAGTATCATGATCACTTCCTTGTGATTGATCATATTATTCTCTCCTTCCTTCATCATTGACATTTTCTTCATATTTCCTTACTATTTCCTCAAACTTTTTCTCTAGGTTCTCAATTATCTCCCTAATTTTGTTCATCATAGCCAAAGTATGATTTAGTTTTACCTCTATGTTTTCTACACTCGGGCCTTTTTCTTGGTTATCCTCCTTTTTGGTTCTTGTCCTAACCTTTTTTTTTCTCTTGGAGGTTTCATTTGTATTGTCCAATCTTCCTAAAAGTATAAATATTCGATCATAAAAGTTTTGAAGAAACTTTTTCACAAGATTTTGCATTATCATGATTTCATTTACTCTCATGAGGATTTCAACTATCCTTGTATTTTTATAGAATGGCTATTCATATAGTCGAGGGGCGAATATCCATTGAATTCACCCTCCGATACATAATCTAGTGGAATATTTCCCTTAGAGATTTGATCACACTCATGATTGGAAGGTATATAACCTATAGACTAATCTTCAAATACATACTCATGAGAAATATATCCTTTTGATTCATCACTTGATGGTTTTACAACCACTTCAGACAATGTCGGTATACAAGGGTCCCTACAAATCATGTCTCTATTCCATAGGTATATCTCTAAAAAATGGTAAAGAGTCTGGTTTGGTAGGAGAGATAGGAGGTATGCAACTACCAGCCTCATGCATCCTCTTTTCTCTTAATAGACATGAGATAAGACATGACTAAAAGTCTCAGTGTCACTAAGAAAATTTGCGATGTCATAATTGGTCCCCTCTATGGTTTTAACAATGGCTTCTTTAACCTTCTTGACCTTAAGGTAGCGCTCATTCTCGATTACTCACTTCCTTGAAGTCATCTCGAGATGCACCATCCCGACACAATAATTTCCAACATTAGATTCTTTTTAGCTTGGTGGAAAATAGTAGTGATCTCATAGGTTCCAATGCTAAACCTGGTAGCTCTGATACCACATGTAACATCCCCATTGTTCTACCCTTTCAATATACCAAGTTTTAACCCACAACTGAAAGAAATACATTGCCAAAATACAAGTAATAGAAATTTTCTATTTCCTTTCAATTCAAGATACACAATTGAAATAAATTTGAGTCAATTTTTGAGGCCCATTTCAAAAAATTTGCTATTTCATTTCCAGAAAGGCACCTAGTCTCATTTCGGTGGCCTAGTTAGAGAGAGAGTAAAATGGAGCCAGTTGATTTTCAAAGGGTAAGGTTTTGGAAACTTTTTGTACACCTTTCATTTGACTTATTCAGTGTGTTGCAACTTTTAGAATTCTATTTGGATCAATTGATCAAGTACCCATTTCAAGGGGTGAGCTGAAAGTGCATTTTAGGCACATATGTAGATTTTATTAAGTGGCCTACTTTGAGATCCTATAACTTTAGCCCAGATGATCTTCATGAATAAATTCAAAGTGGATTTAATTCTATGCATAAATGTGAGTCGGCATGCAAAATTTCAAGTCTTTATGAATCCATTTGCTCAGTTTGGTAAGCTCAATCGTTTGTAGTTTATGGTTTGCACAAGTCCTTGTTTCAGCAGCTAGTCGGAGCCCTGCTTTGCATAAGTGTAAAAGATGCCCCAATGAGTGTCATGTCAGAATGTTTTTTTCAGGATACTACTAGTATAAAAGATAAGCTAAGTTTCCAATTTCAAGCTCCTGCTAATCTGTTTGATGAGTTTTCAAAAGGGTTTCTTGAGCCACCTTATTCAGTGTTCCGTAGTTTCATTGCCGCATCAATTAAAGTAGCTATTTTCATGAGCACACTATTTTTACCCAATTATCTTCTCGATCAAATTGAGAATTCTAAGGTTTGATATGTACTTCAAGGTACCTATGCCTCATATTTGAGGGTCTACGAAGATCGTTTGATATTTTTAAGAAAGGCATCATGAGTTGCATGCGCATTGACTTCATTAAGTTCGCAGTGTTGATAAAGCCAGTTGGTCATCTTTGACCATTAATATTTCTTCACTCAAGATTCGTCTTGAGAAACCACTTGGTAGAGTTCATTTTGTATATTAGAGTACACACCTATTAGTTTGCAAGGTCTAGAAAGGTGTTTTGACCAATTTGAAAATTACGTCTTTCTGAATAAATGTGAAAATGTGGCGCAGGTGCCTAAAAGTTGTGAAACTCAGTTTGATGATTCAAAAATGGTGTTGATTGATTCCTGAGGCATGTTAAAGGTTCATGAGGCATTTCAAAGGTCAATTGCATGAAAAAAAAATAAAATTAGTCGGACCCACTTTGGGGCCCGACCTAGATAAATGCCTGTGCATTATTTTAAGGCGAAATGGTCCTAATTCATGGTGATGCATATCAATACCAGTAAGTGTATTTGGAAATTTGGTTTATTGAGAGCTTGATGGACTGTTGTAGACTTGATCCTTGATCCTCAAGATGGAATATGCAATGCAATTGGCTTGTGTAATGCATTTTTTTACTTCAGCGACAGAGAAGAGACATTAAAAAATGCAAATGCACTTGGCAGCCGTGCTGTTGAGAAGACCATTTAAAGTTTTAAACCAAATGCATTGGCATGTGAAAAGCCATTAAATATTTCAACTTGATGTAATTTGGGAGGTTGAAAGCCAAATTCCACAAGCTTCCCAACATTCTCCTTGCTATGTGTGATGTCTGGGAGTGCAATTTAAAACTATACCAAATGCAAAGTGTGTGGTAAATGGCCTGAAATCAAAGACGCTGCTAAAGCAACATTTAAAACTTCTACTTCAAATTCCATTGACAGGTATGAGCCAAGTTCCATACCTGTGTTCACGTCCTCCCTTCCCAAGCACGTGGTGTTTAAAGGAGGCGACATTAATAGTTTCAAATAAATGCATCACTAGTTTTTAAAACATGGTAATTCTTTCCTGTAAGTGAGTTAGATGGCGTTGAAAAGGGCATCATAAAACTTTCAAGCAAATGCTATTGGTAGGTGTTTGGCAGACTATTTTCTCCCTTGCGTGGCTGCTGGTTAAAGCATCATGGAAACCTCTAGGAAAATTGTAATTGGCAGGCTTGAAGCCAACCTCCTCCCATGCAGCATGTTAGAAGGCTTAGAAATTTTAGACTAATGAAGTTGGCAGATGTAAATGCCAATCCACTGACTTCTACTAGTCCCCATGGCGTGAGTTGGAGGGAAATGGAAGTTTTTGAAGCAAATGCATTTTGGGAAGGCTCCCAGCCAAACCCTCCCTCCACGTGAGGTCTCCAAGGAAAATGTAATAGGGTCCAAAAAAAATCCTCTCCTCCTACGTGGCTTTGGCAAAGGCTAAAACTTTCAAACAAAGCAATATGCTCCCTGCATGGTGTTTTGAAGAAGGCTACAAAAGGTTTCAAACATGGAAACACTAGAAACTTTCAAAAATGCATTCCCAAGCAGATGCATATATCCCACATTGACTATGGAGGGGGATCTTTTTGTATTTAAATATAAATCTCCACCCATTCATAGTGTCAAAGCCTCAAGGGATTTTAATACAAGGTGTTGGTTGGGTGCTAAGGTGGACCCCACGCGTGCGGGCGCATTTCCAGAGGCAACTAGGTTGACCCTACCCACGTGTGCATGGTTCTCGAGGCAAATTTTATAGAGAATGAACGGGTTAAACATCGTGCAAGTTCAAAGATGATCAACAACTGGCGATGTTTTGTAGAGTGAAGATGCACGCTAGTTAAGCATTGCAAAGAGGCAAAAAGATTAATGAGTGAGAAAGTTCCATGAAGATCAACGAAGCACGTTGTTTCACGAAGTGAAGATGCTTGCCAGTTAAGCATCACGAAACAATGAAGAGTTAAAGATTGTGCAGGTTGCAGGAGATCTGATTGTGTGCATGATCTCGTGAAGGGAAGATGCATGCCCATTAGACATCATGAAATGGTGAAAGATGACATGGCGTATAGGTGGTAGGTGCAGTGGCAAGTGATCTGGCGGGTCCGAGTGAGGTGGCGATGATGTGGCCGGCATTTGGTGGATTGATGAGGTGTCATCCCAAGTGGCGCCTAGTGGACCCTCCTAACGAATCATAAGCTGCCACGTGGCAGGGCGTCAGGAGTTAAAAAGGTGAAAAATAAAATTAATGATATAGTTGAAACTATAGGCACTAATACATTTGGACTAGATTTTCGACTGAGGTTTCCAATGGAGAAGGTATATTGTGGCCAAATTCGAATTTTTTTGAAAAAATGCCCGCATTTGTTGTAATTCCGATGGAAATTACCCATTTCGTTTCGACGAAGAAGGCATTACCAATGAGAATTTTGTTTTTTTCAAAAAAGTGCTCAAGTTCGTCGTAATTCCGATGACAACGGCCATTAGAAAATAAAAAATGAGGCAAGGAATTCATTTGTGAATTGCAATCCCACGTAGGCATCCATGGCAACTTCAACCCCCAAGAACATCAAACCCGCATTGAAGGGAATCCCACGCAGGAGGTAGATTCAAATTGCCCTAGTTTTTAATTTCATGTTGCAAAAAATATACATGTGGTGGTTAATTGTCCTAGTTTAATCTTGTAAAACCATAGAACTGTGATTGAGGAGTGAGCAGTTCAATTTTGTATCAGCAATCCCTTCCTCCCATATACGTGTGTGTTGATTGTTCACATGAGATCACATCTCTTTGCAGCATCGTATCAAACAATTCATGAGCCTTGTCCATGTTTCCATATTTTGCATTCATGTCAAGCAGGGCATTTGCAAGTACAACACCTAACAAAATTCCTCTATCCGTTATGCTTTGATGGATGTCCATACCCTATTCCAAAGCTCCCATTATTGCACAGGTAGGGAGGATGCTGGAAAAGGTTGTGGAATTTGGCTTTATGCCTTCCAATTTCATTTTCTTGAAAGTGTCTAAAGCCTTTTCGACAAATCCATTTTGTGCATATCCAACAATCATTGCAGTCCACGAGACAACATTTCTTTCAGGAATTCTATCAAACAGTTCACGTGCCTTGTCTATGCTTCCATGTTTTGTATACATGTCTACCAGGGCAGTTACAACTACAACATCTGACAAAATTTCTCTATCCTTTATGCTTCGATGAATGTCCATAACCTGTTCCAAATCTCCCATTTTGGCACATGTAGGGAGGATAGTAGCAATGGTCGTGGAATTTGGCTTTACACCTACCGATTGCATTTTCTTGAAAGTTTCTAAAGCCTTCTCAATAAATCCATTTTGTGCAATTGCAACTACATCTGACAAAATTCCTCTATCTTTTATGCTTTGATGCATGTCCATACCCTATTCCAAAGCTCCCATTTTGGCACAAGCTAGGAGTAGGCTGGCAAACATAACTAAAGAAATGCAATGATCAGCTCCAAAGACATCAAACCACTACTAACAAAACTGAGAGTCTAAAATATGATAGGGAATAGTGTGAGCTGTCCTGAAATAAAATATTTTATTTTCAATTTCAACTAAAACATAATTACTTAGCCATTTAATATTAATAATAAGTGTTTAATTTATGAAAGAGATAAATGGTTGGCGACAAGTACATGAGTTACTAAATGCACACAAATAAGTGAATTTGATATTCAAAACTATCTACAATGAATTCAATTCTTGTCCATTAGTCATTTATGTTTGCAATAATCATCTTTCTTTGTTTTTCTTAATCTTTATTCATAGTTATGTGCATATTTCACATTCTATAATTAGGATATCAATTGCTATGGTTGAACACTAGCATGATGTTTGTGTTGTGGTCTAGATGCATGGAAACATGATTATGGGATTGTTATATTATAGAGATGATAAATCTAGATATCACATATTAGTTCTAGCTCTTCTTGGATTGAGTCTAAAGTTGACATACAGTCATAAAGCCATTATTAGCAGATCTATCCATTTCTAGTAAAGACAATTGAGAAAGTCATTTTGATATTGAGAGTTTCTTATCTGTTTACCTATTGATCATTATTAAGCCATAATATTTAGGTCTATTTATCTCTCTTGCAAAACCTCTATAAGTGTCCTAGATTGTCCCTACTACTCACTCTTCAATTCGAAAAAATGGAAGGCACGTATCAACAAGGCTAGCATGGAAGGCATGTTCAAGCTTCCAATTGTACAACTTACAACAAATGATTTGTTGATAGAATAAATTCTCGAAATAGGGATACAATCAAAAGACAAGTAAGTACATACAAACCTCCTCAATTGAAAGTAAAATCTGTGTATAAAAAGAGTACATTGAATCCTAATCCATGTCACACCAAATTTGTTAGAGTATGCTAAGATAGTACATAATTTTTCATAAAGCCACATTAGTATTTTACCCAGATCATTATCTACCAAAACTAACTATAGTAATCCTTTTGAGGATTCATTTCATGGTGCTAGATCTTCATTTAGTTCCACTTCTTGTTGGATAAGAGAACAGTTATTTCTTGAGGTAGATGAATATCCCATCAATAAAGGACAAGACCCTATCTAGAATATAAAAAATTCTCCTCCAACAAAAGATCATGGGGGTTTCACTATAGATATTGAATAAGAGATAGACTTCTACTACTGCATTAAAAGCATTGGCATGTTCTTCATTTATTGATGTAAACTCTCTGTGACGCCACCACAACCAACAAAGGTGTAAAAAGTTGTTTGCAATGCATGGATTTTTAGGATTGTCCTTTGAGAAAACAGAATTAAAGTATGGAAGCAGGATCTGCCAGCTCATGAGGGAAAGACCATGTCAGACAATAATTTCTATTTTCTTGCCTGTGAAGAAAGACCATGTCAGACAATATCAACGAACAACAAAATAAGGAGACAATTACTAGATTGTGGTCTAACTTGAAAAGAAAAGGTGATGGAAAATGTTATTGTCCGTGCAAAATTTTTAAGGGGTTAATGACTAGAAGACTTCTAATCAAAACACTGAAGAAACATTGTAGGCTGCATGGTCACATTGAAGGTGGACATGATTATCATCCATTGGTAAGTTTTTAATTATATCATTTTGATAATTTATATACATAATAAATCACATGATAATGAGATCATGATCATGGTTTATTTATGTATATCAATTTTATATAGGTCGAGCACCCCAGAGCACATGGTATGGATCAACACAACCCTGAGAATATGGTTTTCAAAGTGGACAAACATGGAGGTGTGAATATCAAAGCTTAAGATAATGATCCCATGGAAGATGATGATCATGAGCCAGAAAACACAATTGAAGATGATGGTACAAATACATTGATCCATGACTCATTTAGTACTTGTGCAACTGATCATGATGATGAAGATGACCTTGATGTTGTTCATGATGTCCCTCTACTTGAGAAGGCATCTAAGGCCCTTTACGAAGACTCTCAGGCAACTCTTCTCTTCACTGTATTGTTGTTGGTGAACTTGAAGGTTATTAATGGTTTATCCAACATAACAATGTCACGTATGTTAAGGCATGTCATATATGTCATAATAAACTGTGAATTATGTTGTACCATTAATATTGTTTTTTAAAACAAATTATATTTTGTTGTTGTAGATTGATAGGTGAGCTTTTGTTACCATCATCAAATATTCTACCTCGCTCATACAGAGAATTATCTGTCGTTATGAAAGATATTGGAATGGAGTATCAAGCAATAGATGCTTGTCCCAATGATCATATTATATATCACAAACAACATGAATTTTGAATTGAATGCCTTGAATGTCATATCAGTAGATATCAAACAGATCAAATAACAAAAAGGGTTCCTTGCAAGGTTCTTCGTTATATTCCCATTATTCCACGTATGCAATGATTATTCAAGTGCACTAGCTTGGTACAATTTATGGATTACCATGCACGCAATAGAAGTCGAGATGACATTATTCAAATGCTTGCAGATGGTTTAGCATTTATGGACATAGAGGAAAAGTGGCCACACTTTAAAGAAGAACCTCGTAATCTCAGGCTTTCATTGGCAGCGGATGGTGGCAATCCATTTGGAGAGATGAGATCTGTTTACTCAGTGTGGCCTGTTTTTGTTATCAAAAATAACATTCCTCCATGGATGTCAATAAAGAGGGAGCACATAATGTTGGCAATGATTGTTCCAGGTATTTTATCATTTAAATATAGTTGTCTAAATTTAATTATAAATATTGCAGTAAAATGGTCATAATAATTATGTAATGTTTTTGTTCATTCGATTAGGTAAGTACCAAGTTAAAGATATGAATGTATATATCGAGCCTCTTATCGATGAGTTGCTGGATTGATGGAATGGTATCACTATGTATGATGTCTCTAGACCAATAGGACAAAGACAATTTCAATTCCATGTGATGCTTCTATGGACAATACACAATGCCCCGGGGCTAACACATTTTTGTGGTATGTTATAGTGTTTAAGTTGTGCATGAACATTATAATTCAAAAAATTATCATATTTAATACAATTATACATTATCTTGTAGGTCTTCAAACAAAGGGAAAATCTGCATGTCCTGTTTATGGTCCAAAGATGAAATCTCTTCATTTAAAAAGTTTAGGAAAGCAGGTGTTTGATGAGTATAGGGCCTTTCTCCACAAAAATCATAAGTATCAAAATACTGAAAAACATCTTTTCAATGGGAAAGAAGAGAATACATCAAAGCCGTGAAGAATGACACCTCACCTATGAAAGTTGGAATATAATAGAATTAATTGTTAAGGTAATGCCATTCCATCTCTTGGTTTGTCATAAAACATCTTTTCTATTTTGTTTTGTTTACTGATGATGTGATTGATGATCATGAAGGTCATGAAGGCATAAATGACTACCTTCCTAAGGGAATAGAAAGTTATCCCCAACAATTTAGTAGGTTGCCCTACTACGAGAAGTTACAAATTGTTCATTTTTTTGATAGTATGCATATTGGAAAGAATATAACAGAGACATTATGGAAAATATTGGATGGAAGGCGTGACAAAGAAAAAATTGTCAAAATATGTAGTGACATTCAGGATTCTAATCATGCAGTGATAAATGTCATTCAATCAAATAGCCATGAAGACCAGATTAATATAAGTGAGCTTCGTTGGTTATTAACAGACCAGCAAAGTAATGCTATAAAAGAAGTCATACGAAAAATTTGATTTCCCATAGGATTTGCTACGAACATAAACAATCTCATATCAAAGAAAAGTGAATTTGGGCCAGGGATGAAAACACATGATTGGCATACCTTCATTAAGGTAATTCATGTTCTTGTGTTTTTAGTATGTATTTAAGTATTGCGCGTACGTGTACCTTTCATTATGTTACAAAAAAATGAAAAGATAATTTTATAATTGTTGCAGTACGTTCTACCTCTATCTCTCCCAGACGACTTCGACAATAATGTCAAGCAAGTCATATATGATCTTGGAAAATACATGAGGTAAGTAGTGATATTTGTTTAGTTCGTTGTATAGATATTATATTTGCGATTTGTTTTACTTCTTATGTAATATATTTTTTTGCGTCTTGAATACCTTGTAGGTGGTTGTCATGTAAAGAAATCCATAAAGACAATATAAAATACTGGAAGAGAAAAATTCCTCATTTAATGTGTGAAATGCAAAAGTGTCTACCTCCAGCTTTTTTCAATGCACAAGAACACTACCTCATACACTAAGTGGAGGAGATTGAATTGTGTGGACCTGTACACACTAGGTCAATGTGGATGGTTGAGAGGCACTTGAAATTTTTGAAGGCTTTGGTTTGACAAAGAGAACATCCTGAGGGTTCTATGGTGGAGGGATATATGGTATACTAGACTATGGTGTACATTTCTGAATATCTTCCTAAGTTTGCAGCAAAGATCCACATGGATCGTATTTGAGATCCCAACACCATTAACAAATTTGAAGCGGAGTACTTGACAGGGAAAGGTATATTGAAGAAAGTGAGAGGTAATTATAAGATGTTATTGTAGTTAATTAATTCTTAATCTTCAAAATAAATCAATTGTAAGATGCCTATTTATTTTTTGTACAGTTGGTCGAGAGTGGGATGTACTACATTTGTATATTGCAAACAATCTTGATTGGATGACGGTATGGATTGAACGTTGTCAACATTCTGGACTCACATTAACATGGGAAGGTGTGGCTTCATTGGTTAAAGAAGCACATCGTAATGGAGATTCCAATGTTACGCAAAGGGAAATTGATTTAGCATATGGTTTAAGAGATAAACAGGTAGGTATAAATTTATTAATCACCCATATGTTTATCAACTCACAGTGCAATAAATTTTACATGTTTGACATATCGCAGGTCAAACACCACATTGCTATGTGTTGCAATGGTCATAAATTTCGCATAAAAAAGTTGGATGACATGAAGAAAACTTGTGATTCTGGCATCACTGCAGTCTTTGAGGTGACAAATATGTTAGCATTTGGCATTATAATAGACAATGGGAGATTGTTGACATTTCAATAAGGATATTGAGAAGGTTGTTGATGATTATGGATATAACTGATTAAGGATGTTTACTATCTTGATATTATTATTTTGTCATTGATGTCAAGAAATTGATTTTCTAATTCAGTATGATGTTGCCATATCTTGAGAAATATGATTTGAAGAGTATAAAGATGTCGGTAAAAGACACAGGAAAGATTATGATGAATAAGAGGATGAGTAAGGTATTCAATGGGCAATTATTACCGAGTCAAACAATGATGAGATCATGATGTTTAGATTGTTTTAACATCATACATATGTTGTAAATTGTAAGGTTAATACTATACTATGTTATCAAGCAAAGAACCTAGTCGGTAAACCCTAAGGTTATTGCTATCGGTTAATGAAGGCGGAATGTCTACAGAGTAAAGTTTAGTATTTATCGAGTTGTAACTGAGCTGTAACCGAGTTGTAACAGAATGCATTAAATTGTTACATGCATTATTTAATGAAGGAAGCTTATGAGCTGGAACTGATTAAATGATTGGTATGTCGTAAATGAAGATTGTTAATGAATCCATGGCGAAGGAAAGTCGGCAAGAAGATCTATAGTCCAGATTGAACCGCAATACCCTGGCACAAGTTCCAAGAAATATATGCAAGTTCCAAGGCAGGGTAAAACATTTTCAGTTCGAAAGATGCATTTAACCTGGACAAGATTGAAGATCTGATGGCTATGATTGATCATGGGAAATATGATCAAGGAGATTAAGCGGTTAGCTAATTGTTTATAAATAGGGAACTGTTGATAAACAATGTATGCGGGCAAGTGTATGCACAGGGATGCTACATAGTGATTACCGAGCATAGAAGCTTGAAGACCTGTTTGAATAACAGAGTATAGAAGCCCAATAGATGGACAAGATTAGTTCTATGTCTAGATTGTACTGAACAAATAAGAATCTGCTTTAGCATTTTAGTTGTGAAGTTGTAGATAGATTTTATTACTGTTATTTTGTGAAACTGACAGAAAATCTCTTAACCAAGTGGACTTAACAGTCTTATTTGCAAAACCCTCTAGGAGGGTGACATTCTGATTGAGTGTTTGAAATCCTTTAACAAGGTCACTTCTAACAAGGTGAAGATCGTAACAAATCTGAGGGAAATCCCTTAACCGGGTCATATCTAGCAATCTGTTTGTAATCTTTAACAGGATTTTCTTTTATCCAAGCATACTCTAGAAGAGTATATTTCTTAGTGGGTCCGAAATCCCATAGTGGTTTTTCCCTATTTGAGTTTCCATGTTAAATCTGGTGTAATGAGGTTTATGATGTTTATATGCTTTTGAGTTTGCATGTTTAATAGTTTTGGTTATATTACTAAAGTATATGTTAGCGAGGTTGAATCTGATGTTTTTATGGAAGATTAAGTTTGTATGATTAACCTCCCCCTCTCATCTTGTTGGTTATTGGATTTGTACTTATATTAAGTATCAGAACTATCAATTGGTATCAGAGCTTTGGACTCTAGAAGAAAAGTTTAAAGGCACTTGAGTTAAAGATCCAAAGATGTATAAGAGGGATGCACTAAAGTTGAACAAGTCAAGTTTCTCTACATGGCAGAAAAGGATGAAGCTGCACCTATCAGGAGTTGGAGAATATGTTGTATACTATCTAGAGAATGATTTCATCACACCGAGAACCTATCTAGTGACAATGGAAGAGATAAACGCAAAGCAAGAACATATCCAAGCAATGATTGAAATAACATCTACATTGACTGATTTAGAGTTTAATGATCTAAAAGGTTGCAATGATGCAAAGGCTATGTGGGATAAGCTCGTATCAATGTATGGAGGAGATGAACATGTTCAAAGAGAAAAATTAGATAGTTTAAGAGTACAACTTGAATCTATGAGGATGAATGAAGGTGAGACCATAACTCAGTACAGTACAAGACTAAAGGAGATTGTTAATCAAATCAAAGGAGCAAGTGGAACTATTGAAGAAAAGGATATAACAAGTAAGTTGTTAAGAACCCTTCTACTAGCTTATGCAATTTGAGTCTCTGCAATCAATGAATTGAGGTCTCTACCTAATATGCCAGTTTCTTTAGATGCTACTATTGGTAAGCTACATGCATTTGAGTTAAGTAACTTTGATAACAGTGGATCTTCAGTAAATAAAGTTGAATCTGCATTTAGTTCTTTTCATCTTGATGAATCTAATGATTACAATGAAAGAAACTATTGTTGTCTTCAAAATCTGATTCCCTTTAACATCCTTAAAATAATATGATTAAACTCAGTGCAGAAGAGACATCAAAGATAAGGAAATTCTCAAGACAACATATGACAAGGTTTGATTGAACCTCCTACACTTCGGACTTACTCAGAGCCCAGGTGGGTATACCTTTCTTGAATTGAATTCACACTTTCAAACATAAACCCACAACAAACCAGTCCAGAAAAACAGTGGATCTATTCACCTTGAAATCAACTGAAAACAAATAATGGAAATTATACTTAAATTCAATATTTCGATCAAAAAAACATGCAATAAACAACTTCAATTAATACCAGTGCCTTATCCAAGGTCACAGAGTCATCTAAACTCAGATAATACTCCTCAAACAAAACATCTTTATGCATCCTGTTGGCTTGGTTTCTATTAATCCTTGTATATGCCTGACACCTACAAGAATTTACACATTCCAAATTAAGCTATGATCATCAAAATTCAAAGTCTATTCCAAAGAGTTTACTGGTATGAGTGATCCCCGCATCTTTAATTTCCCACCTAAAGAGAAAAGCTAACGAACACTTCTACAAAAATTGCTTTGCAATCCCATTCAAACAGAATAACCCTGGATTATTCAGAATGAAACAGTAAACAAATTTGTAAACACACTTGAAGACAACACAAAGCTTCACTCAAAACCGATGGTCTATATATTGATATTTAGTTCAAGAAATATTACAAGAAATTTTGAGTATTCTCCATTAGACTTAGAAAAGCTCAGATAAATTTCTGCAGCATTTTCTTAAAATTCTTTCCGATCTCTCTTCCTCTAGTCATGGTATCCATTTATAACAACATGGACGCACAAAGCTTCGGACTTCTCGAGGAGAGTTTGTTACAATAATTTATATCAAAATAAAGAGGTTACAAGCTTTTCGCAAAAAACAGTTACAAGCTCTTTTCGGCCTCTGCAAATTCTTCAACAAGCTGTCTGATTGCAACCTCTTCTATCTTTTCAGGGGTGCTCTCCAATTGTTTCGGATCATGGGTGGCATATTTAATTGTCCACTCATCATACACCTCTTCTATCGGCCATGAGAAATTAATCACTTTATCTTTAGTCTTAGTCAACCTTTTCCAAGAATTTTTCATTTTGTTGACTTCTGAATTGAGAAAACCATAATGTGACTTAATTTTCTCTATCTCTTGTATTGTCACAACAAATAAAGAAGCATCATCAAGATCAATAATTCCTTTAACTCTTGTTGACAATTTAGCTTCTATCTCCTTAAGCCACTTTTGCTTGTCCTTTAATTGATCCAAGCTAGCAAAAACTCCTAGGAGCAACTCAAAAACTTGATCAGTGTACTCCTTCTTGCACAAATTAACCTTCCTATCCACATTATCCACCTCTACTACTAATTGTACTAAGACTTTAGCGACATCAGAAGTGGATTTGATGATGGGATTGGCCCTTGCCTCATCGCAGGATACACACATAAACTCTAAATCTTTCTCCCTAGGCCTCCATTTATCAAAAATAGGTGTCAAAATGGCCTTGTCTCTCCTGAGCTCATTCCATATATCCATAATTTTACCTACATTGTTGTAGAGCAATGAAATATTTATTGTATCTGCAAAACTAGACATTGTAGCTCTTACTCTCTCCTCATACTTCTTTGCATATAAGGCCTGAGCCTATTTCAAGTTTTCCAATTCTTCAGGAGTAATTTCAACCATTTAAAAGCTAGAGGGTGTTGGAGATGGTGGAAACTCAATGATAGGGCTAGTAGGTGGAGATCTTGCAGGAGAAGATTAAATCATCAGTGTTGAAGACTCACCTTGATGGTATTGTCCAGTCAACTGGCTCTATAGCTTGGTAATGATGCTATCTTTACCTCTTACCTCCTCCTTAGCATTTTTATAGGCCTTCAAAATTGTTTCCAACTTAACTTGGAGGGCCTCTTTCTCTTTGGCTTCCTTCTTTGCTACTGCAACACTAAATTTTGCAGTCTCTAACATAGTGCTAGCAGCCTCCACTACCCCTGTACTTTGCACTCTCTTCACCATCATTCCACCAAGGTAACTTGACCCTGGGGTGTCTTTGCTTTTCTTACTCTCATTTCTCTTGAGAGGCCACATGATGAGTGCTGCATTGTCCTTATTGAAAGTAATCCCCTCCATGGGTTTAGTCTCTTTTCTGACTGCATCTAGTACCAGGGTGTCTGCTATATCCCATTCGAGTAAGATAAGCACTCCAGCTTGTGCTACCATATATCTTCCTTGCTCAGGGGTGATGGTTTTGAATTCTTCCATCATCTATTGCTTTATTTCCTCTTCCACCAGGGCTAGATCTTTATTGGGCTGCTCAGCTTTTCTCCTTTCACATCTAGCATTATATTTATCTATGTGTTGTTTCCATATAAATTGCATAAATGCTTTTGATCTGAAAAAATTGTTATCAGCTAAAAAGGCACTACTTGCCTGTTTTATCTCAGGATCCCACTCCTAGCCTTTGAGTTCAGTTGTAGTGATATCCATTTCAGTAGCAATGGGTTCTTTTAGCATTCCTTCCTCCCCTTCATCATAAGTGTATGCAATTTCCCCTAGACTACCTAATTGTAGGAGTTGCTCAGCTGCTGCTTGCTCATTTCCTATATGGATAGGGGATTGGGATGGGGAATACAAAGGTGTATCTAATTGCACTTATTTCCCCACCCTTTGCTTCTTTGGGCTTTCTTGGATGTCAATGACATCTTGTATGTTCCTCTTTCCTTTGGAGGTAGAGGGCTCCCCTATTGTAGGCATCAGCACACTATAACTGGATTTCTTATGCAGTGTGTAATCACCAGGAGGGATTACCTTGCTAGAAGCTAACCTACTTAGGATCATTCTTACCTTCTTAGGGTTGCTCTTGATTACAGCTTCCCTCTTCTCCTTCAGTGTCTGCATCACATCTTCAAAGCAAACAATCAAAAACTTTATTTTCTCTTCCAGTGGGAAAAAACTAGACAATGGGTCATAGCTAGCATCAAACTAATGCACAAAATCCAAGGCTTTCTTATAAGTCACCCACTTCTCTTTCCTTAGCTCCTACTCATCTAGATCAAACTCATTTTTTATGAGGTCTTCAGGAAACTGGAATTGATGAGGCCTACCTCTGCATGCTACCTTCTTCCTAAACATACCATTGAAGAAGTCTTCTGGATCAGCACACCTGGACACTGCAATGGACAAATGATAAGGCTTGAGGAAATCGTCAAAGCAATTCCAACCTCCTTTTGTTATTACAAATTGGTGAGCTATGGTAGCTGCAGGGAAAATAGTCCCTTTACCCCTGCCTGTCAACTCTGCCTCTTGTAAGCCACCAATTTGTCTAAGGATCTCTGTGATTCCTACTTTGAGAGGGACATAGTAAAGTAGCAAAAATGGGGTCCCCCTAAAACCAAACACTTTGAAAACTGTGGAGACTAGATGCAAGTGAATGTCACCCCAATTATGAACAATTTTTATGTTCTCTACGAATTCTTTTGGTCTTATGAATTCCAGAAGAACTTTGGGGATTCTTGGGTTCTTAGAGCAGAGGAGAGTCCTTATCTTGGATGCAAAATATTTATCAAACTTCAAAAAACTGGCATCCTCTCTATCCCATGACAACACAGTACTCCATAATTGTACCGACATTTTTTCTCCTTCCTTCTCCTTAACAAGGTCCAGTCCACTAGCAAAGTAATCACCACCTTTGAAGAGAAAAAGATGCATCAGGAGTGAGTACCATCCGAAAGGCCTATCCACCTTTCCATTCTTGATTCCTATTAACCCTCCATGAATAGCATCAGCAATGAAAGAGGCATAATCAAATGTAATTGCAAGAGAAGGATTCAAAATCTGAGCAATCATTAACAAGTAATGATTCGGCATATTTGCTTCAACATCTTCTCCCAAAACTTGGTAAAGTGCCCAGTACATTCCTTTAGCCCTTAGTGTGAACATACTTAATGAAAAGGGCTCTTGTGTGTTGGGTCCTACAACTGTTAACCCTCCTATTTTCACAAAAAACTCCTTGAGAGGCCCATTCCTGAGATGACTCCTCTGTGCACCATAAGTTTGGGCTAATGATGTGAAATTTATAGGTTCTAGAAAATTGGTGAACTCATTAAGCCCAAAAGCTATCCTGAACTCTTCAGCATTAATCTCAACAAGGGTTTTCCCATTTACATCCTGAATGCTTCTTGTGACTGGATCATAGTTGAGCGCAATTTGGGTCAGCAAGTCTGTGGCCATAAATACCCCTATGACAACTAATTTCCTAATATCTAACTCCCAAATACTGTTTTGTGGGGTAGGAGAATTTCTCATTCTGAATCCAACTTTAAACAACCCCAACCCAGACAATCCAACCTATGGGTCTTTCAACCAGTTACCCTTGTCATATAATCCTTCTCCTATCTTTAAACGGGGAGCCTTGGGCACTAACTCTTTTGCCTTTGAAGCTTGATTAGTTGACAACATCAACTCTTCTAAAAAATCATCACAGACACTCCTTTCTGAATAGTTAACTTTGCCAGAAAACACTCTTTTAGGAGCCATTTTGAAAACATAAGAAATGAATACCACTCCTAAACAATTCTGTCATGAATCAATTATCTTATCTAAAACACTACATAGGAATTGCTACACAAGAATACGAGAGAACTTGTTTTTCACTTGAAGGAATTTTCTCTACAACTGAACCAACTTGCTCTGTACTTGAAGAAAATAACTCTGCATCTGCTCTTCTACAAAATCCTTTAAAATATATCTTCACCTGGTTGATAGGAAATCAAATATTGTACTCAAGGCCTTAACTACAACATTGATTCCGCATGCTTCGGCTGTCCCTTCAGAATTGAATTCATATGAGAATTCGTATTTTTCGCTCCAACAGATCACAACGTTCCTGCAAGTGTTTCATTTTGCTCTTTCGCAACTTCGCAAGGCATAACTATTGAGCAGCTTAGTCCTGTGAAATAGCGCCGACCGTCCAATTAAAAGAAACTTGATCAAGTGTTAGATTAACTAACAACTTTGGCTCTACGCCAGGTCCCACTTCTCTATTGGCTATATGATACCACGTGGCGCCCAACCATTGGCCTTGAAATTTCCTTTGCATTCAACTTAACGCTAGCTGCGTGTCTTTCCTTTATACCACCGGTTCCACCTTGGTAGGCCCACACTTTCTTCTTAGACCACGTGTCATCATGACACGTGGATGGCTATTATGCACTCTCGCTATTTCACGTGGTATAAAGAATGAGCATCTTACCCTTGTGAAATATTACAGGCCGTCGGATCATCTCTTAAGTTGATCAGCTTTTAATCATCTGAAAAGGCTTTCGGGAGGGGTGGGCCCGCTGACTCACTATGAACACCTGGCATCCAGTCAGCGTCAGAGCTGACTTGTCACTTTTTCATTGGCCAAGAGAAAACCATGGGGTCCCAACAAACTCTTAACAGCTATACCCACCAGGGCCACCATCATGACACGTGGATGGCTATTATGCACTCTCGCTATTTCGTAGGGTATAAAGAACGAGCATCTTACCCTTGCGAAATGGCGCGGGCCATCAAATCATCTCTTAAGTTGATCGGCTTTTAATCATCTAAAAAGGCTTTTGGGAGGGGTGGGCCCGCTGACTCATTGTGAACACCTGGCATCCAGTCACCGTTGGAGCTGACTTATCACTTTTTCATTGGCCAAGAGAAAACCACAGGGCCCCAACAAACTCTTAGCAGCTATACCCGCCAGGGCCACCATCATGACACATGGACGGCTATTATGCACTCTCACTATTTTGCGGGGTATAAAGAACGAGCATCTTACCCTTGCGAAATAGCGCAGGCTGTTGGATCATCTCTTAAGTTGATTGGCTTTTAATCATCTGAAAAGGCTTTCGGGAGGGGTAGGCCTGCTAACTCACTGTGAACACCTAGCGTCTAGTCACCATCGGAGCTGACTTGTCACTTTTTCATACACCGAAAGGAAACTACGGGGCCACAATCTACTCTTGATAGCTATACCCGCTAGGTCATCTCTTGACTATGACCTGACTCACCTCTGGGGCCCGCCTTTTAGCCTTTAATCCTGACCCGCTGACTGTTGTAACTTACGCCGCGTGCCGCCATTTTACTCGCTATCATCAATCAGCTGGATCATCTATGTGGCATGCCATGTCATTTTCGCAACTTCACTGGTTTTAAATTACGTGCAACTTTGCCTAGCGAAACAACGTGAGCTGTGGATCCACCCACGAGATGCGCACTAGTTACTAGGCCCGACAACTTTAGGAGAAAAACATATGAGGCATAAATTTTTTGATTAATTAACATGACCGCCTAGGCAAAAAACAAGGGGGGACACTTCCTACGACCCCATGACCCATTACTTAAGTGAATAAAGTAATGAAATATTAGAAATCAGAGGGTTTAAAACAAACACAAGAGGATCTATAATCAAAAACCCTTAAACCCTTGAGGTCTAGAACAAAGCTGAAGCATTTGAAACTGCACCCTATTCAAAATTTCAACAAACCATAGTCAATCATCGGAAAAGAAAAGCCCATTTTTAATCAGTGATAACAGCGGCTCTGACTGGGGATGGTTGATCGCAAGGTCAACACAAGAAAACTCAGAAACTCTGGAGGAATAGACCAAAACATAGACCAAGATAAAAAAGCAGGAAAGGAACAAAATATGTACAAACAAAGGACCTATCGTGCATGGACATTAAGAGAAATAATGCTTCAGGAATTGTCCATGCACTAGAAATTCCTGCATTTCATCATCCATATTCTTCAAGAAATATGAATCCTTACCATTTAAGTCACAAACCACAAAAAGGCCAATCCACAGTGATTCAAATTTCTTATGCTTTCCCTTATCCTGTCCTTTTGCATTCCACTGAAGAACCATGTCATCAATTTGAAACTTCCTTAGTGATGTCCTTTTATCAAAAAGATACTTTGACTGCAACTAGATCTTCTGATTTTTCTTATGGGTAGAAGTCCTAAGCCCCTCCATTTCTACAATTTGGATCATTATGTTTTCCATTGGTTCAGATACCTCCATGTCCTCATTTTGCAAAAACTTATACACTGGAAGAAGGTTATTTACCGGCAATCTGGCTTGGGCACCATAAACTAATTCAAAAGGTGACATTCCAATGGATTTCTTAACTGTTATTCTATCTACCCACAGAGCTAACTTCAACTTTTGATCCCAAGATCTTTTATTCTCTTCTAAGATTTTCTTGATGATATTCAACAGGCTTTTATTGCTGGATTCTGCTTGTCCATTCCCCTGAGGGTGATAAGGTGAAGAGTATGACATGAGTATACTGTGACTAGTACAAAAGCCTACAAATTCTTCTGATCTAAAATACATGGCATTATCCATCACCAATTTTGCAGGTGTCCCAAATCTAGTTACAATATTATCCATCAGGAAATCAATGAAAATTTTACTAGTAGCTCTTCTTGTAGGGATGGCTTCTATCCATTTGGTGAAATAATCAGTGGCCACTATGATCCATCCATGACCTTTCCCTGACTTCTCAACAATTTCTCCAATAAAATCAATGCCCCACTGGACAAAAGGAGCTTCTACAGAGACTGGATTTAGGGGTAAGGCTCCTTCATACTTGAGCTTGGATGAGAATCTCTGACACGGGTCACATCTCTAAACGTATGCATGGGTATCTTTAAATAAGGCGGGCCAATAATACCCAGCTCGAATTATCTTACCAGTAGTAGTCTTAGTAGAATAGTGACCTCCACATACTCCATCATGCATTTCAGTCAACACCTGTTTAGCTTGAAATTCATCCAAACACATTAGTAACTCTCCATCTCTTTTTCTCCAGAAAAGATCACCCTGAATGAGCACATATTTTTGGGACTTGAGTTTTAGAGTTCTTTTTTGACTGTATGTCATTTCTTCTGGGAGGGTATCACCTCTTAATACTTGGATTATCTCTGTATACCAGGGTTGCCTCTCAATACTAGTGACCAAAGCATCTCTAACCTCAACATTGTGTATTTCTACATTCATGAGATTCAACTCAGTCATGAGCTTAGCCAAACCTAAACCTCTCACCAATTTGGTGATCTTTATCTCCAAGTTGAATTCCTGAATTCTATTAATCCATTTGCATCTCTTCCCAGTAACCTCAGACTGAGACAAAATATCTTTAACTGCAGCATGTGGGACATAGGCAATGATATTTGCATTCACTAAATATGGCCTAAAAGCCTTAACAGCTTTAACTAGGGCATAAGCTTGTTTCTCCATGGTTTCATATTTTAGTTCTACCGCCTGCAAAGACTTACTGTAGAAGGCTATGGGATGTTCATATTCTTCATTGTCCTTTTGTAGTAATACTGCAGCCACCATATGATATGAAGCAAAAGAAAACAGAGAAAAAGGCCTACTATAATCAGGAGATTTCAACACTGGTGCCTCCTGGATTGCCTTCTTAATCTCAACAAAAGCTTTTGAAGCTTCTTGATCCCAATGAAATTTTGTATCCTTCTTAAGCAATTTGATGATAGGCTTCACTATCTCTACGAAGTTTGCAATGAATCTCCTGACAAAATTTACTTTACCTAAAAAAGATTGGATACCTTTCACATTTTTAGGTTCAGACACCCTATTGATTGCTTCAATTCTCTCAGGGTCTATTCTTACCCCCTCCTTAGAGACTATGTGTCCCAGTAACTTTCCTTCAGTGACCCCAAAATGACATTTCTTGGGATTCAGTGATACACCAAATTCCAAGGCTTTATTGAACACCTTCTCTAGATGTCCACAATGATCATCAGCCTTTTTAGAGAAACAAGTTAGATCATCTTGATAAACCACCATGATGATGTTTATGAATTCTTTAAAGGCTACATCCATAGCTCTCTGAAATGTAGCTCCTGCATTTTTTAATCCAAATGGCATTCTGACATATACATAAGTTCCCCATGGAGTAGTGAAAGTTGTCTTAAACTGTTCAGACTCCTTTACCAACACTTGATTATATCCTAAGAAACCATCCATCATAGATAAAAGATCACATCCTGTCACTCTTTGTAGCATGGCTTCCATTTTTGGGGAAGAGTAGTTATCTTTCAAGGAAGCAACATTTAGATTCCTAAAATCTACATACAATCTGATGTCTCCATTCTTCTTCCTCACTGGGACCAAATTGGAGACCCATGAAGAATGTCTTATTGGTTTGATAATCCCCCCTTCTCTCAATTTGGGCAACTCTTGTTGCATTTTAGTTTCTAACAAGGGATTGATAGGCCTCTGTTTTTGTCTAAAAGGCTTAGCATCTGGAAGTAAAGGAACTTCATGCTGAAAAAGATCTTGCCTATACGCCTTTAGGTCTTCATAAGACCAAGCAAAGACATGCTTATACCTTTTCAATAAATTAATAAGGTTAGTCCTGACATGAGGGGGTAGTTTCTTTCCAATATATACCAACTTAGGGGATGATTCTGTCCCTAGGTTTACCTCCTCTAACTCTTCCAACTTGGTGGTAGACTGCTAATGTAAATGACTATCATTATAACTAAACATGCTCTCCAGCTCCACCAGCCCTTTAGGTATTTCATTGGTTTCCAACTAGACCAAATCATTTCCAAACATTATCTCTCTGTTGTCTACCACTTCCACCAATGCATTACAATCAATCTTTTGTCCATCATAATCATCAACACATTGGATAAACCTAAGAATTTCTTCATCATCAGCAAAAACTTGCCAATTGTACACATTATCAGGAATGGTAGGCCTAGATTTTATTTCCATAGTGGAAATACTGGTTAGCGTTGCATCATCATTTTTCAAAGAAAAATTAGCTAGGAAATCTACCATAATATTTTTGCTCACTCTATCCAATTAATAGAAAATGCATCAAAATGCTCAATAACATCCCAAACAGCATGCTTATACTGCTTTAATCTATCATTCTTGGATGCATATTTAGATCTCACTTGAGAAACAACCAATTTTGAATCCCCCATTACTTTCAACAACTGGATTCCATGCCTTTTTGTAACCTCAAGTCCTAGTAATAGGGCTTCATACTCTACAGTATTATTTGTGCACTGGAATGCCGATAAAAATGAGTATTTAAAAGTTATACCTGACGGGGACACAAAAAGAACCCCTGCTCCGGATCCTTCTTTGGAGAAAGCTCCATCAAAATACATCTGCCACAACCCATACTGTTGTACTTGTAGCTCAACCACAATAGGGTCAGTATTCTTCAATTGAGGTGAAATTGGTTGAAGTCTAAAGTTATCTAAATCTACATCAATCATACGATTAAGCATACTAGGGTCTACATTTTCAATTACCCTAGGAGCTCATGGCTCTTCGTATAATTTAACCTGATTACCACTAATAGGAATGGTAGCATAAGATAAGTCCAGTTAGACATTTCCCCCTACTGTTGCTGCCCACTACCTGGAAAGTAACATACCATAGTGGGGTTTAGTGTTAGTAACAATAACATCCATTTTGTAAGTGGCTTCAAGAAATGCTGCTATTTTTACTTCTACATCTTTCATTGTACCTATCATAGGTACTTCTTTGTTATCCATGGCATAGCATTTCCCATACATAGTGGTTATTGATAACCCTAATTCTTTCATAACACCATAGGGCATTACATTAGCAGCAACTCCTGAATCTATCATGCAGTTTTTAATCAACCGGTTATTGACTAACAAGGTAACATAGAAGGGATCTACCTGAGAAGGCTCCTGAGTGATAGTGGCTCCAACATAAACCTCTAGGGTTTGGAACTCTTTATCCTTTCCAAATTTAGCTAAACCGGTGGGTAATACTGTGTCACTATCAGATATACTAGAGAATAAAGACAAAGTTGCATCCTCATGTTCTTTAATCTTTAGCAATTCTACTAATGGAACAGTGACTTTCATTTGAGTTAAAGCTTGGGCCATATCAAATATAGAATTATTGCATTTTTCAGTATTAACCCTAACTTTTTTTGTTTTGAATTGACTTGCCCTTTTCACTATCTCTGCTCCTTATTCATCACCAACATTTTTATCATCTTTGCCTTTAGGTACATCTTTAACTTGTTCCCCTTTTTCTTGACCAACCTTAGGAACAGTAGTAGCACTACTTGATGCCCCCCTTTTTGTAACCTCCTTTACAAACATAGAACCTGGCTCACCCTGATCAGTGTCTCTCTTGGTACTTCTCAGATTATAGTTATATTTTGCTTTGGCAATTGCAGCCTTAGTGAGATTTCTAACTTCTTCCTCACTAGGCCTCCTAAGATGAACCTCTTCATCTTCAATTGTTACCACATTCAATGTAGGATGCCAATCTAAGGCTAACTATCCTTGCACTAGCTTTTCATTATCTAGCACATCACTGTATTCACTTTGCACGGATTTCTTATCACTTTCTATGATGGTTTAAAACATATTAATGTCAGGCTCTGCTTCTAGTCTCATAGATTCTTAAAGAGCTTGAGCCACTACACACTGATGAGGAGAATGTGGTCCATCACAAGAAATACACCAAGGAGTATTTTCTATATTGTGAACAGATTTCCCTTTTAAAGGATCTGGTGTGTCTTGACTTTGGGTAATTTTGGGCTTCTCAATTTGGGGTTTACCGTCCTTCCAATTGGTATTATATGGCATATCATGTAATCTAGGGGGTCTATCTTGCCAGTTATAATGAGGTTTATCATTTTTGTTAACCTTGGCAGTCAAATCTTTCATAGCAGTAACCAATTTCTCTATTTTATCATCCTCTTTAGCAACTTTATTAGGTTGTTGTTTGGTTTCTTGCCATAATCTACCATCTGTCCTTCTTCCTAATTTTCCAGATGCTTTTCTGTTACTTTCTACATTTATGGCAATTCTAAAAGCATCTCTCAGGTTATGGGGATTTTTATCTCTCAAGATATAGGCCATTTTGGAATCAAATGCATTGTAATATGTATTAAGACACATGCTATCATCTAGCCTCATCACTTGATACAATCTGTGCATGGCTTTCTGGAATCTGGCATTGAAATCAGTGACCATTTTATTTTCAGATGTTCTAATATTGTTGAACTCATTTAGCATGAAACTTACATTAGTCTTGTCACCATACTACTCTTGAAAGCAATTTTTTAAATCTTCCCATGAACCTATGCTATTGACTGGAAGACCTCTGTACCAATCTCTTGCATCATCAACCAAGGATTGAACAAACAGTTTCATAATAACATCTTCATCTACTATCTCATAATCATTTATTAGATCCCCAAAAGATTTCAGATGTTCCTCAACACTAATTGCATTGTTCCCAGCAAATTTATGGAGTCTGTCTCTTAAATCAGTGGGAACATGATTTGGGTATCCCGGGATCCCATCAAAGAACAATTGTCTATATTGTTCTAGATTGATTGGCCTTCTTTGAAAAGGGGTAATAGCACTATTATTTCCCATGGTCATTTTAGCTTTTGGGATTGGAGATTGAGGTGCTTGGGTGTACTGTTTATTCACGGGTATTTGGCTTACTGAGGCAATGTTATCTTGTACTGCAGGTTGAGTATTAACCTGAGGAAAGGAAATGTGTTGGGGATTAGGCTTGCTAAGATCTTCTGATGGGAATGTAATAGGGGGAGCCTTTAAGTAATTAATCTTTCTTTTAACTTCCTAATTCGCTGCTTCTAACTTAGCCTTTTCCAGTTCCATTTGGAGATCTTCCTTTTCCTTCCTCATCCTTTCCATCTCTCTTTCATATGCTAGAATCCTATGAGAACTCTCTTCTGCAGTTTTAGATTCTATTCCATCATCTACCCATTTTTGTTTTCCTTTATCTAAATTGGCTTTAGGAAACTGGGAGTCATTAAATACTTCCCTAGTTGGCTGGGCTACTGACTTACAAGCTTGTTTAGTTTTAGGGATTAGAATTTCTCTAATCACAGGGCCTTCCTCATCACTTTTTTCTTTCTCTTTAGCAAGTACTTCAAGATCAGCTATCTATCTAAGAAGCCTATCTCTTTCCATTAGTTTGGCTTTAACTTCTTTCTCCTTATTTGCCTCCTTTTGGGCTCTTAAGGATATTAAATGATGGACTCTTCTATTTAAATCTTCAATCTCTTGAGACACTTTATCCTCATTAGGGAAGTTTTCTTCAGAGTTTGATGCATTAACTTGATCTATGTCAATCAGACTAATGTTCCCATCAATTGTCCTAGGAATAGAGTGCCTAATTGCATTTGAACTGGTTCTATCTTTTGCAAAAACACTAACATGAGATAGATCTTGATTTAAAATAGGTGCATCATTAATATTTCCAAACAATCCCGAATGGAAACCTAAAATATCATGCTCTGAATCTCTAGAAGATGAATTAGACTTTGCATAGGCAGGTCGATCAGGCATCTTACCAGTGTTATTGTTTTTCTATACACAAGCAGTCTCTGATGGCTCATGCAACACGGATCTCTTCTGGCCTTTCCGTGACTATTCTAGCAAACCTTCTTGCAAAGTTTCATGAGGATGTTTCTTCATGAATGATCTTGTGTTTTTTGCTCCTTGCATCTCGCTTGTCTTCCTCTCAGAAAAATTTGTATCTCACAAGGACTGGTTCAAAAGTAACAGAGTCACCACCCACAAAACTATGGGAATAATGAAAACAAGCAGTCTTATCCACAAACACGCAAAAATTTTCTTCACAAGCCTCAACACAGATCTGTGTTTATATCTTTATTGTAACTCTCCCCAGCAGAGTCGCCACTTTTGTTGTCTTCAAAATCTAATTCCCTTTAACATCCTTAAAATAATATGATTAAACTCGGTGCAGAAGAGACATCAAAGATAAGGAAATTCTCAAGACAACATATGACAAGGTTTGATTGAACCTCCTACACTTCGGACTTACTCAGAGCCCAGGTGGGTATACCTTTGTGAATTGAATTCACACTTTCAAACATAAACCCACAACAAACCAGTCCAGAAAACTAGTGGATTTATTCACCTTGAAATCAACTGAAAACAAAGAATGGAAATTATACTTAAATTCAGTATTTCGATCAACAAAACATGCAATAAACAACTTCAATTAATACCAGTGCCTTATCCAAGGTCACAGAGTCATCTCAACTCAGATAATACTCCTCAAACAAAACATCTTTATGCGTCTCATTGGCTTGGTTTCTATTAATCCTTGTATATGCCTGACACCTACAAGAATTTACGCATTCCAAATTAAGCTATGATCATCAAAATTCAAAGTCCCTTCCAAAGAGTTTACTGGTATGAGTGATCCCCGCATCTTTAATTTCCCTCCTAAAGAGAAAAGCTAACAAACACTTCTACTAAAATTGCTTTGCAATCCCATTCAAACAGAATAACCCTGGATTATTCAGAATGAAACAATAAACAAATTTGTAAACACACTTGAAGACAACACAAAGCTTTACTCAAAACTGATGGTCTATATTTTGATATTTAGTTCAAGAAATATTACAAGAAATTTTGAGTATTCTCCATTAGACTTAGAAAAGCTCAAATAAATTTCTACAGCATTTTCTTACAATTCTTTTTGATCTTTCTTCCTCTAGTCCTGGTATCCATTTATAACAACATGGATACACAAAGCTTCGGACTTCTCAAGGAGAGTTTGTTACAATAATTTCTATCAAAATAAAGAGGTTACAAGCTTTTCGCAAAACACAGTTACAAGCTCTTTTCGGCCTCTGCAGTTTCTTCAACAGGCTGTTCGGTTGCAACCTCTTCTATCTTTTCAGGGGCGCTCTCCATCTGTTCCGGATCATGGGTGGTATATTTAATTGTCCACTCATCATATACTTCTTCTGTCGGCCATGAGAAATTAATCACTTTATCTTTAGTCTTAGTCAACCTTTTCCAAGAATTTCTCATTTTGTTGACTTCTGAATTGAGAAAACCATAATGTGACTTAATTTTCTCTATCTCTTGTATTGTCACAACAAATAAAGAAGCATCATCAAGATAAATAATTCCTTTAACTCTTGCTGACAATTTAGCTTCTATCTCCTTAAGCCACATTTGTTTGTCCTTTAATTGATCCAAGCTAGCAAAAACTCCTGGGAGCAACTCAAAAACTTGATCAGTGTACTCCTTCTTGCACAAATTAACCTTCCTATCCACATTATCCACCTCTGCTACTAATTGTACTAAGACTTTAGCGACATCAGAAGTGGATTTGATGATGGGATTGGCCCTTGCCTCATCGCAGGATACACACATAAACTCTAAATCTTTCTCCCTAGGCCTCTATTTATCAAAAATAGGTGTCAAAATGGCCTTGTCTCTCCTGAGCTCATTCCATATATCCATAATTTTACCTACATTGTTGTAGAGCAATGAGGCAATTTTTGTATCTGCAAAACTAGACATTGTAGCTCTTACTCTCTCCTCATACTTCTTTGCATATAAGGCCTGAGCCTGTTTCAAGTTTTCCAATTCTTGAGGAGTAATTTCAAACATTTGAGAGCTGGAGAGTGCTGGAGATGGTGGAAACTCAATGATAGGGCTAGTAGGTGGAGGTCTTGCAGGAGAAGAGGAAATCATCAGTGTTGAAGACTCACCTTGATGGTATTGTCCAGTCAACTGGCTTTGTAGCTTCGCAATGATGCTATCTTTACCTCTTACCTCCCCCTTAGCATTGTTATAGGCCTTCAAAATTGTTTCCAACTTAACTTGGAGGGCCTATTTCTCTTTGGCTTCCTTCTCTGCTACTGCAACACTAAATTTTGCAGTCTCTAACACAGTGCTAGCAACCTCCACTACCCCTGTACTCTGCACTCTCTTCACCATCATTCCACTAAGGTAACTTGACCCTGGGGTGTCTTTGCTTTTCTTACTCTCATTTCTCTTGAGAGACCACATGATGAGTGCAGCATTGTCCTTATTGAAAGTAATCCCCTCCATGGGTTTAGTCTCTTTTCTCACTGCATCTAGTACCAGGGCATCTGTTATATCCCATTCGAGTAAGATAAGCACTCCAGCTTGTGCTACCATATCTCTTCCTTGCTCAAGGGTGATGGTTTTGAATTCTTCCATCATCTCTTGCTTTATTTCCTCTTCCACTAGGGCTAGATCTTTATTGGGCTGCTCAGCTTTTCTCCTTTCACATCTAGGATTATATTTATCTATGTGTTGTTTCCATATAAATTGCATAAATGCTTCTAATGTGACAAAATTGTTATCAGCTAAAAAGACACTACTTGCCTGTCTTATCTCAGGATCCCACTCCTGGCCTTTGAGTTTAGTGGTAGTGATATCCATTTCAGTAGCAATGGGTTCTTCTAGCATTCCTTCCTCCACTTCATCATAAGTGTATGCAATTTCCCATAGACTACCTAATTGTAGGAGTTGCTCAGCTGCTGTTTGCTCATTTCCTATATGGATAGGGGATTGGGATGAGGAATACAAAGGTGTATCTGATTGCACTTCTTTCCCCACCCTTTGCTTCTTTGGGCTTTCTTGGATGTCAATGCCATCTTGTATGTTCCTCTTTCCTTTGGAGGTAGAGGGCTCCCTTGTTGTAGGCATCAGCACACTATAACTGGATTTCTTATGCAGTGTGTAATCACCAGGAGGGATTGCCTTGCTAGAAGCTGACCTACTTAGGATCATTCTTGCCTTCTCAGGGTTGCTCTTGATTACAGCTTCCCTCTTCTCCTTTAGTGTCTACATCACATCTTTAAAGCAAACAATCAAAAACTTTATTTTCTCTTCCACTCGGAAAAAACTAGACAATGGGTCATAGCTAGCATCAAACTGATGCACAAAATCCAAGGCTTTCTTATAAGCCACCCACTTCTCTTTCCTTAGCTCCTGCTCATCTAGATCAAACTCATTTCTGATGAGGTCTTCAGGAAACTAGAATTGATGAGGCCTACCTCTGCATGCTACCTTCTTCCTAAACATACTATTGAAGAAGTCTTCTAGATCAGCACACCTGGACACTACAATGGACAAATGATAAGGCTTGAGGAAATCGTCAAAGCAATTCCAACCTCCTTTTGTTATTACAAATTGGTCTAGCTATGGTAGCTGCGGGGAAAATAGTCCCTTTACCCCTGCTTGTCAACTCTGCCTCTTGTAAGCCACCAATTTGACTAAGGATCTCTATGATTCCTACTTTGAGAGGGATGTAGTAAAGTAGCAAAAATGGGGTCCCCCTGAAACCAAACACTTTGAAAACTGTGGAGACTAGATGCAAGTGAATGTCACCCCAATTATGAACAATTTTTATGTTCTCTACGAATTCTTTTGGTCTTATGAATTCCAGAAGAACTTTGGGGATTCTTGGGTTCTTAGAGCAGAGGAGAGTCCTTATCTTGGATGCAAAATATTTATCAAACTTCAAAAAACTGGCATCCTCTCTATCCCATGACAACACAGTACTCCATAATTGTACCGACATTTTTTCTCCTTCCTTCTCCTTAACAAGGTCTAGTCCACTAGCAAAGTAATCACCACCTTTGAAGAGAAAAAGATGCATCAGGAGTGAGTACCATCCGTAAGGCCTATCCACCTTTCCATTCTTGATTCCTATTAACCCTCCATGAATAGCATCAGCAATGAAAGAGGCATAATCAAATGTAATTGCAAGAGAAGGATTCAAAATCTAAGCAATCATTAACAAGTAATGATTCGGCATATTTGCTTCAACATCTTCTCCCAAAACTTGGCAAAGTGCCCAATACATTCCTTTAGCCCTCAGTGTGAACATACTTAATGAAAAGGGCTCTTGTGTGTTGGGTCCTACAACTATTAACCCTCCTATTTTCACAAAAAACTCCTTGAGAGGCCCATTCCTGAGATGACTCCTCTGTGCACCATAAGTTTGGGCTAATGATGTGAAATTTATAGGTTCTAGAAAATTGGTGAACTCATTAAGCCCAAAAGCTATCCTAAACTCTTCAGCATTAATCTCAACAAGGGTTTTCCCATTTACATCCTGAATGCTTCTTGTGACTGGATCATAGTTGAGCACAATTTGGGTCACCAAGTCTGTCTCCATAAATACCCCTAGGACAACTAATTTCTCGATATGTAATTCCCAGATACTGTTTTGCAGGGCAAGAGAATTTCTCATTCTGAATCCAACTTTAAACAACCCCAACCCAGACAATCCAACCAATGGGTCTTTCAACCAGTTACCCTTGTCATATAATCCTTCTCCTATCTTTAAACGGGGAGCCTTGGGGACTAACTCTTTTGCCTTTGAAGCCTGATTAGTTGACAATGTCAACTCTTCTAAAAAATCATCACAGACACTCCTTTCTGAATAGTTAACTTTGCCAGAAAACTCTCTTTTAGGAGGCATTTTGAAAACATAAGAAATGAATACCACTCCTAAACAATTCTGTCATGAATCAATTATCTTATCTAAAACACTACACAGGAATTGCTACACAAGAATATGAGAGAACTTGTTCTTCGCTTGAAGGAATTTGCTCTGCAACTGAACCGACTTGCTCTGTACGTGAAGAAAATAACTCTGCATCTGCTCTTCTGCAAAATCCTTTAAAAGATATCTTCACCTGATTGATAGGGAATCAAATATTGTACTCAGGGCCTTAACTACAACATTGATTCCGCATGCTTCAGTCATCCCTTCAGAATTGAATTCATACAAGAATTCGTATTTTTCTCTCCAACAGATCACAATGTTCGTACAAGTGTATCATTTTTCTCTTTCGCAACTTCGCAAAGCATAACTATCGGGCAGCTTAGTCCTGCAAAATAGCGTCGACCGTCTGATTAAAAGAAACTTGATCGAGCGTTAGATTAACTAACAACTTTGACTCTGCGCTAAGTCCCGCTTCTCTATTGGCTATATGATACCACGTGGTGCCCAACCATTGGCCTTGATATTTCCTTCGCATTTGACTTAACGCTGGCCGCATGTTTGTCTTTTATACTGCCGGTTCCAGCTTGGTGGGCCCACAATTTCTTCTTAGATGACGTGTCATCATGACACGTGGACGACTATTATGCACTCTCGCTATTTTGTGGGGTATAAAGAATGAGCATGTTACCATTGCGAAATAGCGCAGGCCATCAAATCATCTCTTAAGTTGATCGGCTTTTAATCATCTGAAAAGGCTTTCGGGAGGGGTGGGCCCGCTGACTTACTGTGAACACCTGGCGTCCAGTCACCGTTGGAGCTGACTTGTCACTTTTTTATTGGCTGAGAGAAAAGCACGAGGCCCCAACAAACTGTTAACAGCTATACCCGCCAGGGCCACCATCATGACATGTGGATGGCTATTATGCACTCTCGCTATTTCACGGGGTATAAAGAACGAGCATCTTACCCTTGCGAAATAGCGGAGGCCGTCAGATCATCTCTTAATGTGATCGGCTTTTAATCATCTAAAAATGCTTTCGGGAGGGGTGGGCCCACTGACTCACTGTGAACACCTAGCATCCAGTCACCGTCGGAGCTGACTTGTCACTTTTTCATTGGCCGAGAGAAAACCACGAGGCCCCAACAAACTCTTAACAGCTATACCCGCCAGGGCCACCATCATGACACGTGGATGACTATTATGCACTCTCACTATTTTGTGGGGTATAAAGAACGAGCATCTTACCCTTATGAAATAGCGCAGGCCGTCGGATCATCTCTTAAGTTGATAGGCTTTTAATCATCTGAAAAGGCTTTCAGGAGGGGTGGGCCCGCTGACTCACTGTGAACACCTGGCATCCAGTCACTGTCGAAGCTGACTTGTCACTTTTTCATATGCCGAAAGGAAACCACGGGGCCACAATCTACTCTTGACAGCTATACCCGCTAGGTCATCTCCTGACTGCGACCTGACTCACCTTTGGGGCCCGCCTTTTAGCCTTTAATCCTGATCCACTGACTATTGTAACTTATGCCGCATGCTGCCATTTTACTCGCTATCATCAACTAGCTGGACCATCTATGTGACATGCCATGTCATTCTCGCAACTTCGCTGGTTTTAAATTATGCGCAACTTCACCTAGCGAAATAACGCGAGCCGTGGATCCACCCACGAGATGTGCACCAGTTACTGGGCCCGACAACTTTAGGAGAAAAACATGAGGCATAAATTTTTCGATTAATTAACATGACCGCCTAGGCAAACAACAAGGGGGGACACTTCCTATGATCCCATGACCCATTACTTAAGTGAATAAAGTAACGAAAGATTAGAAATCAGAGGGTTTAAAACAAACACAAGAGGATCTATAATCAAAAACCCTTAAACCCTTGAGGTCTAGAACAAAGCTGAAGCATTTGAAACTGCACCCTATTCAAAATTTCAAAAAACCATAGCCAATCATGGGAAAAGAAAAGCTCATTTTTAATCAGTGATAACAAGTATAAGTACTTTGAAGGAGATCACAGTGGAGCAAGTGAAAGATTTCATAAGAACATGGAAGAAGTACACAAACTGTATGAGGAAATTAGAAAGCAAGAAGAGTTTGAAGCACTATTAGCCAAGAGGTTACCGAGAGGCAAATGTAAGTATAAAGGAAAACTACTTTTGAAATGTTTCCATTGTGATAAAATAGGACATATGGCTTCTAACTGTCTTGACAAAGATTCTACTAAAAAGAGAGATTACCGAGATGACAGACAGAAAGACAATCATTATAGACGACACCGAGACTTCAGAAGAAGAGATAGAAAGACATGCTTAATAGCTGATGAGGAATCCAATGATGATAAATGAGATGAAACGGGTACAGAGGAAGCAATTTATGTGGCTATCAAAGATGGTTCAGATGAAGAAAGGTATGAAGAAAAAGCCCTAATATCTCACATAAATACTAATTATTCTTGGATCATAGATAGTGGATGTTCACATCATATGACAAGAGATAAACACAAGTTTGTTATGTTAGAAGATTATGATGGAGGCTATGTTAGATTTGGTAATGATGCACCATGTCCGGTGAAAGGTAAAGGATCCATAACACTTCTTGACAATGCTAGATGCAATGATGTTTATTGGGTTGAAGGTTGAAATATAATTTGTTGAGTGTAGCACAGCTAAACAACACAGGTTACAGAATAGAATTTCAGAAAGGAATTGTCAAAGTTTATGACAAGAATGGAAAGTTAGCTGCTACCGGGACACAAACAAAAGGTAATACATTTAATCTTGACTCAAATCAGAATAAATGTCTTTATGCAAAGATAGATGATACCCAGTTATGGCATAAAAGGTTTTGTCATGTAAATTTTGATAATCTGATCAAAATAAGTAAGAAGCACCGAGTAAGAGGTCTACCGAGTCTTGAAAAACCTGAGAATGCTATGTGCCGAGGATGCCAGATGGGTAAGATGACAAGATCAAGCTTTACAAGTAAGTCTTACACTTCTAAGGAAATTTTAGATCTTGTGCACATTGATCTTTGTGGTCCTATAAAAGTTCAAAGTTATTATGGTGATAGACATTTCATATTATTTGTAGATGACTATTCAAGGATGATGTCAGTAATGTTTTTAAAAGATAAATCAAAAGCTTTTCAAATGTTTAAATGTTATAAGGCAAGAGTTGAAAATGAAACAGGAAGACAACTGAAATGTCTTAGATCATATAGAGGAGGAGAATTCACATATGATGAATTCAACCTATTCTGCAATGATCATGGTATTAAAAGACAAGTCTTACTGAGAAAACTGTTGAAGAATATGAAGAGAATATCTAGTTACCGAGTGATGAAGAAGATCATACAGATCCTACCGAGCCTGTTTTAGCCAAGTATGTCAGAAGACATCATGCACCAAGTCAGATTATAGGAGATAAGGATGATCTAGTGATGACATGGAACAAACTGAGACAAAACACATGTTTGATATCTGAATTTGAACAAAGAATAGTGAAAGAGGTATTTAATAGTGAAGATTGGATAAATGCTGTGACAGAAGAGATTGATCAAATCAAGAAGAATGACACATGGACACTAATCCCAAGACCAAAGGACAAAAATGTAATCGGTACAAAGTGGATTTTCAAAAACAAGCTAAATGAAAAAGGAGAGGTCATTCAAAACAAAGCAAGACTAGTTTGCAAAGGTTATGCTCAAGAAGAAGGAATTGATTATGGTGAAACTTTTGCACCTGTTGCTAGACTTGAAGGAGTAAGAACATTGTTGGCATATGCTGCTTTCAAAAATTTCAAGGTATATGAAATGGATGTCAAATCTGCATTTCTAAATGGAATATTAGAAGAAGTAGTTTTTATTGAACAACCTAAAGGATTTGTTGAAGACAAGAATAAAGATCAGGTATGTAAATTGAACAAAGTTTTATATGGTTTGAAACAAGCACCTAAAGCATGGTATGAAATATTTCACTCTTATTTGATTAAGATTGGTTTTATAAGGACAAGTGAGAACATCAATATGTACATGAAGAATGATGAAAATGGAATACTGATCTCAGCCATATTTATTGATGATATTATATTTTATGGAAATGACTCTTTATGCAAGAACTTTGGAAATGAAATGAGCAAAGAATTTGAGATGCCATTATTCAATGAGATAAAGTATTTTATAGGTTTATAGATACTACAAATAAAAAATGAGATTTTCATTACTCAATCCAAGTACATAAAGGAAATCTTGAAGAAATTTGGAATGGAAGATTCAAAACCAGTAAGTACTCCTATGACTACCAACTGTAAATTATCAAAGAATGATGAATTTGCATCTGTTGATGAGACACTTTACTGATCCATGATTGGAAAACTACAATATGTTGTCACAATAGACCAGACATAGCACATGCAATAGGTATAGTTGCAAGATTCTCTATAGATCCTAAGGAAACACACATGACAACAATCAAAAGAATTTTTAGATACTTGAAAGGCACTAAAGATTATGGCTTAGTATATCAGAAAGGAAATGATTTTGATTTAAAAGTTTATACTGATGCTAATTGGGTAGGCAACATTGATGACGGAAAAAGAACAAGTGGAGGAGCTTTCTTTTTAGGAGAAATACTGGTAAGTTGGCTTAGCAAGAAACAAGGATGTGTTTCACAGTCAACAGAAGAAGCTGAATATGTTGCTGCAACATTGAATTGTACTAACAATGCATGGATCAAACTGTTGGCATATGGACACTCCAATGAGACATTGTATGTGATTGAAGGTTTTGTCATTGATGGCAACCTTGCAATCCTATGACACCGACAAGACATCATACTGACAAAGCATTACACAGGCAAGAGAGTGCACCGACATCAACAAGATCACTCTACACCGACACAGAAGAAAATATGTATATCAGCATAGAGGCCGACAAGACTTTTGATATGTAATATTTTGTTTATTATTGTAAGCCAACTTGGCAAATTGTAAAATGACTCTTGTATAGAAAGGAGGTCATTGTAGACATTTAGTGAGGTAATGTAGCGAGCATAAAGAAAATGATTAGGCAGACCTAATGTGCGAATTATAGGTCAAGGGTATATGTAAAGAATAGATTCAGAACCAATACTAAATCTGGCATTGGAGATGCTATTGTAAAATAGTACAAGTCATTGGATTAGTATAATCCTCATTGTAAGTCAGTGTGACTTCTCATTGAGCAGTGAGTTCTAGGCAGTTGGCCTTCTTGCATGTGCAAGCCCCTATTGTAAGTAATATTCTCTTATTGGCCAATGAGTGAATATTGTGGGTCACAAATCCCACTGAGGTTTTTCCCACACCGGGTTTCTTCGTTAAACATCTTGTGTTATGGTGTTCTTTTCATGTGGATGTTTCTGATTCTGTTTATTGCATTAATTCTTGCATACCGGTATACTGCTATTTTATGTTCTGCATGTTTTAACTTATGGAATTCTTATCATCGGTTAGATACTGATTCACCCCCCCTCTCAGTATCTGTGGGAATCCTAACACAAACAACTATTGGAAGGTATAAATGAGAAAGTTACCAAGTTAGTAACTATATTCTGTGACAATACTAGTGCCATTAACATTTAAAAAAATCCTGTTATGCACTCTAAGACAAAGCATATCTCTATCAAATATCATTATCTTAGAGAAGAAGCTCAAGAGAAGAAAGTGGTGTTGGAGTATGTTAGCACAAAGGAACAAATAGTAGATATCTTCACCAAACCACTACCAAGGGACACTTTTGAATATCTTAGAAGTAAGTTAAGGGGCCTACCTCTATCTTCTACTCACTGACCGAGTTCGGTGAAAGCATCAATCCGATAACTCTATCGAATATCTTTTAGGAGTTGATGCTGATTTACACACTTTAGGATGTTTTCTAAAAGTGTGTAGGAAACATTACAGGAAACAATACAGGATATCATACAAGGAATGGGAATTGAAGATAGAATGCTCTGACCAAGACTGAATTGACACATTATAGCAGGAATTCACTTCATACAGGAAGAAATTATGTTTAAGTTCTTTACTTTTTAGCATTGTTGTCAAAGGGGGAGAAAATTAAGGAAGGGGAGAAGACTACAGATTGGAAAGAAGATTGAAATAAAATAGGAGAAGTCTAATGTATGGGGGAGAAGTCTGATGACAGCAAGAGAGAGCATTTCAGCATTTTAGAATCACAGTAATCCGAATCTATTAAGGTCAAATCAATTGGTTTTGCCATCAATGCCAAAGGGGGAGATTGTTAGCATTTGGAATTATAACAGACAATGGGAGATTGTTGACATTTCAATAAGGATATTGAGAAGGTTGTTGATGATTATGGATATAACTGATTAAGGATGTTTACTGTCTTGATATTATTATTTTGTCATTGATGTCAAGAAATTGATTTTCTAATTTAGTATGATGTTGCCATATCTTGAGAAATATGATTTGAAGAGTATAAAGATGTCAGTAAAAGACACAAGAAAGATTATGATGAATAAGAGGATGAATAAGGTATTCAATGGGCAACTATTACCGAGTCAGACAATGATGAGATCATGATGTTTAGATTGTTTTAACATCATACATATGTTGTAAATTTTAAGGTTAATACTATACTATGTTATCAAGCAAAGAACCTAGTCGGTAAACCCTAAGGTTATCGCTATTGGTTAATGAAGGCGGAATGTCTACCAAGTAAAGTTTAGTATTTATCAAGTTGTAACCGAGCTATAACAGAATGCATTAAATGGTTACATGTGTTATTTAATGAAGGAAGCTGATGAGCTGGAACTGATTAAATGATTGGTATGCCGTAAATGAAGTTTGTCAATGAATCTATGGCAAAGGAAAGTTGATAGGAAGATCTATAGCGCAGATTGAACCACAATACCCTGGCACAAGTTCCAAGAAATATATGCAAGTTCCAAGGAAAGGTAAAACATTTTTAGATCGAAAGATGCATTGAACCTGAACAAGATTGAAGATCTGATGGCTATGATTGATCATGGGAAATATGATCAAGGAGATTAAGTGGTTAGCTAATTGTTTATAAATAGGGAATTGTTGATAAACAATGTATGCGGGCAAATGTATGCACAAGGATGCTACATAGTGATTACCGAGCACAGAAGCTTGAAGACCCATTTGAATAACAGAGTATAGAAGCCCAGAAAATGGACAAGATTAGTTCTATGTCTAGATTGTATTGAACAAATAAGAATCTTCTTTAGCATTTTAGATGTGAAGTTGCAAATAGATTTTATTACTGTTATTTTGTGAAAGTGATAGAAAATCTCTGAACCAAGTGGACCTAATAGTCTTATTTGTAAAACCCTCTAGCAAGGTGACATTCTGATTGAGTGTTTGAAATCCTCTAACAAGGTCACTTCTAACAAGGTGAAGATCCTAACAGATCTGAGGGAAATCTCTTAACCGGGTCATATCTAGCAATGTGTTTGTAATCTTTAACATGATTTTCTTTTAACCGAGCATACTCTAGAAGAGTATATTTCTTAGTGGGTCCGAAATCCCGTAGTGGTTTTTCCCTAATTGGGTTTCCACATTAAATTTGGTGTTATGAGGTCTATGATGTTTATATGCTTTTGCGTTTGCATGTTTAATAGTTTTGGTTATATTACTAAAGTATATGTTACCAAGGTTGAATCTGATGTTTTTATGGAAGATTAAGTTTGTATGATTCACCCCCCCCCCCTCATCTTGTTGGTTATTGGATTTGTACTTATATTAAGTATGAGAACTATCAAAATATTTCATCGAGAAATGACATTCATCCTCAACAGTCTCAAAATCGATACTATGGCATTTTGGATGATATACTTGAGTGTGACTTTAATTCCTTCAAATTAGTTTTGTTCGTCGTCAAATGGTACAGGCTACGACTGAGTAAAAATGATCCTGATACAGCTGTTATTGAACATGATAATGGTTTTATAATGCTAAATACAAGGTCATTTGAACCAGTCGAGGATGAGCCCTATGTTCTTCCAAGCTAATGTGAGCAAGTATTTTACTCAGAGGTTCCACATAAACTGGCTTGGTCATTTGTTGTTAGACATGATCCAAGAGGAAGGCCGATAAAGTATAATGTGATGGAAGAAGAAGATACCAAAGAAGAAGATACTGAAGAAGTAGAAGATGAAGTGGATGTTGATCACGATCGACAGTTTCACAAAGAAGAAGAAGAAGAAGAAGAAGAAGAAGAAGAAGAAGAAGAAGAAGAAGAAGAAGAAGAAGAAGAAGAAGAAGAAGAAGAAGAAGAAGAAGAAGAAGAAGAAGAAGAAGAAGAAGAAGAAGAAGAAGAAGAAGAAGAAGAAGAAGAAGAAGAAGAAGAAGAAGAAGAAGAAGAAGAAGAAGAAGAAGAAGAAGAAGAAGAAGAAGAAGAAGAAGAAGAAGAAGAAGAAGAAGAAGAAGAAGAAGAAGAAGAATTCTTGATAGATATGTGACTATTTATGTGACCATTTAGTTGAGGATCCTGCATAGTCTACATAAAGTAAAGGTAAGGAATTAAAAAATTTACAATAAGAAGAAGAAGAAGAAGAAGAAGAAGAAGAAGAAGAAGAAGAAGAAGAAGAAGACTTCTTGATAGATATGTGACTATTTATGTGACCATTTAGTTGAGGATCCTGCATAGTCTACATAAAGTAAAGGTAAGGAATTAAAAAATTTACAATAAGAAGAAGAAGAAGAAGAAGAAGAAGAAGAAGAAGAAGAAGAAGAAGAAGAAGACTCTTGATAGATATGTGACTATTTATGTGACCATTTAGTTGAGGATCCTGCATAGTCTACATAAAGTAAAGGTAAGGAATTAAAAAATTTACAATAAGAAGAAGAAGAAGAAGAAGAAGAAGAAGAAGAAGAAGAAGAAGAAGAAGAAGACTTCTTGATAGATATGTGACTATTTATGTGACCATTTAGTTGAGGATCCTGCATAGTCTACATAAAGTAAAGGTAAGGAATTAAAAAATTTACAAGAAGAAGAAGAAGAAGAAGAAGAAGAAGACTTCTTGATAGATATGTGACTATTTATGTGACCATTTAGTTGAGGATCCTGCATAGTCTACATAAAGTAAAGGTAAGGAATTAAAAAATTTACAATGATTTTGATGACAACATCTTTTTATTGTTTAATACTCTTTTTGTCTACAAAGTTCATGTTGTTCATGTTGTGTATGATGTAATTTTGCTAACGTTTTTTATATTTTTTCTTTGTCACAAGCCGACATGGATCCATCACATATCACAGACAGAGATGTACCTTGTGACACTTCCATCGAGCAGGTAAACCTCATTGTACTCATTGTAATTGTACAAATTAGGTAGAAGCAAACTGTTACATTATTATGTTCTTTTTTTTAGCGATTTATACTAATTTTGTAATTATTAATGATATTCTTGACACATATGGATGTTCAGGGAAAGGGAAAGGGAGTTGCAATACCAGAGCACCTTTCTAGGGATGTGGAATCATTAGGGTTAAGCAATGATGACCCTGAAGATCCCATAGACCTTGTGAAATTCTTTAAAATGCCTCTTATAAAAATTAAAAAAGATATTGTTGCTTTGGCCCATGCATCCTACCATTGATGAGATACAACAAAGGGTGGAATTATTGTTTCAGACAGCAGAAAACTTGCAAGTAAGCAGTAATGAAAGCTTTAATTATAACAAAAGTCCAATGATGGTTTATATTTTATTCTCTTTTATGTCATTAACTAAAATATGTATGTATTTTTTTTACAAAAATTTATCCGCCCTCATGAAAGTCATTCCCATGATCAGGGTGTTGCAGGATCTTTAGGTGATGATGGTTTTCTTGTATTATCACTTGCTTGGCTTATCACTCTGAGTACCCAAAACACATCATACTTGATACTGTCAATTTTCAAAATAAAGGTTCATCCTTTTTTACAATTCTTGCACTTTTCATATATTTAATGTTTGATATATTTAATGTATTATTCTTTAGGTGCTGTCAATGTTACTGTGCAAATCCCAACGCCGCCTCATCAGAGGTTACCCTCACCTGTATTGCCGATTGCAATGTTAGCAACACATAGCATGCAAACATCCTCTAATGCACGTCATACTGGCTCGCCCACCATTGGTAGATCCCTCTTTTTCTCTATCTTCTGTCATGTGTTTATTTCCCTTCAAGCGTTCTTTCTTGAATTCTTATGCCATTTCATAGTGGATTCATTTTTTGCAGGAGGATGTGCTAGAGGCGACTACTACTGATAACATACCATCATTTCCTGGATCTTCTCCTATTGCTAGTACGGGAACGTTGCAGGCCACATTGGTGGTGAGCGACAAAGAAATGCGTCCCTTAAAGATACAAAAGGTTCCAGGTACTTTAAAATTATTATTATATATACTCTAATTGTAATTTACTTTATGATCACTCGTTTAGACTAATGATCCCATGAATTTTTTGCAGGCAATGATATTTTCTATAAACATTTTATGACACTGCATTGCAGATATTTGGGCCCACCATATGTAAAAGGTGGTACATCATATGTGAACTAACCCTAATCCACTTTTGATTTCATATCATTGCTAGAATACTTTTCCTTTGATCCATTTCTTGAAGAGTAATAAATGTAGCTTCAGTTCATTTCTTAATCTAATAGGTTTGTTTTTTCTTTAAAAGGTGGAATGACTAAGAAAAATGGTTAAAAGATGAATTGGCAAACCAAATGGTTGAGTGGTTTGGAAATGACACCTTTGACAAAATCAAGCTCCTTGAAAAAGCTGGCACATATCTAAAGTATGTGAGGGACCAATACAAGACCCATTTGGAGAGGAACCTAAAGTATGAGCATCCCCCCATGATTCTAGAGAGAGAGTGGAAGGACTTGATTTTGGATGCCAAGGAGAGAATTGAAAGGAGAAAAGGAAATACACCAGTAGATGCCAAAAGAAGGTACATGATACTATTAAGAATGTAATTATGTAATAATTAATTATTCTTTATATTTATATAATCTAACATATTTCAAACTTTTTATAGACTGAGTGACACGTCAAAGGCAACCAAGGCAAGGCAAGAAAAGCACGGGCAACACAAACTCGGCTCTGGTGGTTACATGAAACTTGTTGCACGAATTGTAAGTATCTCATGTAAACGAAATATTGCATCAAAATATTAAGAAATTGCAAACGTTTTTTTTTAATCAAACAATGCAAGAAAAATTCATGATACCAAGCAAAAATGTAGGGCTCTGAATTCGATAGAGGGCCCACAGAAGATGACAAGAGAATTGCCTACCAGCAAGGCTATTTAGCTGTGGCTGATCGGCTACGAGAATTGAGTGGGCATACTCAACATTCGAGTGCATCCGTCACACAGGTAAATATGCTAAATGGAAGTTGTTTCAAATTGAATACTTTACCAATAATCTAATTGATGTTGAGTTCCAACATAAAGTGACTATATTTGTTTTAAATAAGCAAGCAATGATAACAATGTGCATGTCATTGGAATGCAGCCTGCTAATCGTGAAACACCACCTACACATGAAGGTCTGGATGTGCATCCCAGTAGTGGAGGTATTCATTTTCTATTCAAATTTATTTATTTAGCTATTAATACAATTAAACATATTAATTTGTAATTAGAGTAGTAATTAACGTAACCTTTTTTGTTAATATTTTAGAGCATGTAGTCGGTGGTGAGCAAGTGGAGCATGATCTAGGTACACAACATCAAGAACGTGATGTTCCCCACTTAGGTAAAGAGGACCACTATTATTACTTTAAACAAATATAATTGCTATTGGTGTTCAACATTAATGTAACCTTTACTATTTCAACTCCATATGATCTAGAGGGTGTTCAACATGTTGAGGTTGAGGCTACACAAAATGATGTGGCCCCATCAGGTAAAGAGCACAATAATTATGTTCTCTAAATTAATGAAATACTTGTAACAATAATTTTCATTTTTTTTTGAATTTAACCCTTTTCTTTGTTATTGCAGAGGACCCCCCTTCTCTTCAGCGTCTTCGTCCTCAGTATAGGACTAGGCATACATTGAGATCACGAGCAGTTGGTGGAACATTTGTAGAGGGGGGAAATGATGAAGAAACCAATGTTCCACTTAGTCTTTTCATAGCTTCAAAGAAAAAACAAAGAAAGAAATTATTGTAATCTAACTTATTGATAATGACTGATTTTTATGTGTTAGTGAATGTAATTATGTGCTAATTAATGGCTATGGATGATATGTGTTAATTAATATTGATGAATGTTGCATGTTAATTAATGTTAATCAATGTTATGTGTTAATGAATGTTATGTGATATTAATGAATGAATGCTATATTTTATTAATGGTAGAAAGAATGAATGAATGTTATAAGATGTTAACGGGGAATTTAGAGTGATGTTAGGGGGGGGGAGGGGCCAAATGAGCTTCCACCTTCATGTGGTTGGCCCTATTAAGTAGAGAATATTAAACTATTCTCAAAACCAAGTGAAGCTCAACAAGGTAACACACTTTTCAATATTTCATTATGTTGCATAGTTAATCTTATTGAATAATGTATATTGAATCTTAATTGTAGGGTCCAATAGAGCCAACATGAACAACAACACCACAAGTTGTTGGGTATAATGAACTCCCATATTGTCTTGTCTGTACACGAACAATATGAGTTGCTTCTAGTGTTCATATCCAAGGTGGGACTGCAAAAGTTATGAATATGCCTCATCCTTGTAAGTTCTTTTATTACTTGTAAGTCATGAATATTTCTCTTTAGTTGATTAAAATTAAATGAAAATCTTTAATGAATACACAAAACTATATACACATGTAGGCACACCATGGTTGAGATGGTCCAACTCCCTAGTCTCACTCTACAACTAAGCTCATACCATATCTAAATCAAAGACATCTCAAATACATGGTCCGTGGAAAGCTGCAAAATGCCATTTTCATACATAAGCAAGACATACACAATTGGGCAGAATCACCAAGAGAACGGTCAAAAGTGTGTTTGAGATTGTATCATGGATTCTTTTAAGGATTGTATCATGGATGCAAAAAATCTCTTCATTAATTCTTGACTCATGATTGCTATAATACTTCTTTAGACTTCTCATGTCATTTGTTGCACTTCTTCACTATTTTGGACTGAGTTTCAACTATGTATTTGCCTTGACTTATGACTGTACCTAGCTTTGTCCTATCTTTGTAAGCTTCCTCTTTGAATTGTGGTTGTATCTTTGATAATACCTTTTTAATGTTGCACTATTTATAAGGAGGACAACTCCTAATGCATGTTGCAAATTATGTTCTAGTGACTGAGAATAAACTTTTTGTACTTGATGTTTTTGACTAGTTGTCATAACCTCTGACTTTGATGCTTGTGCCTTAATAGAACTACATGTTTCTTGTATGCATACTTGGTCAAGGACTGCATTATGATGTTATAGGGCTACAAACTAAGATTATTTATTGTATTGAGTTGCACATTTGACATGAGTTGCCCTATGACTACTATGCCTCTTGAGGTAATAAGGTGTTGTTCTTGTCAAGTTTTGACAATGCTGCAACAATAACATGTTATTTGTTGTTAAGGTTTGAAAAGACCTTTTAGAAACTTATACCCTGCTCTTTTTCACTCAGTAGATTTGATTACTGTCATTTTATTTGGTACTAGGTATGACTGCCTATTGGCTTTACTGTAGATTGCAATCTCTCTAGACTGTATTTTCTAAGTGTTGTTGTTCTATACTTGATGATTTATTAGGAAAACATAGATTGAAATGTCCAAAACAATTAATGAATGTGTTGGGTCTCAAATCAATAGATTGGATAGGCTCTAAGGAAATTCCAACTGCTATGATCAAACCCTCCAATTGACTTGGCCAACTTATAGAGTGAACCTACTTGGTTACTAACTCTCTCACTTTAGGCTCTGCAGGACCTAGGCGGGTATACCTACTCACTAGTTGTTTTCAATGACTAATTCTTTTTATAGTAGATTAAGTATCTTGATCTAATTTCCTACTATCTTAGAATTGCATAAATTCCCAAGATGGAGATATAGAAGATGAGTTCAAGATTGTTGTTGTAGAAATTATTCAATTTCTATGCTTCAAATTTATGTATATACACTATTTCTAGTCTACTCTATATTTCCTACTCAGCTACTCCTATTACTTTAAAATGAAATGTGAACTGATGAATTGTATTCTATAGATGACTAGTGCCTTTCTTTGTTGTTTGGGCTACAGAGTCTTTATATTCCATCAGTCCCTTTTTATGTTGAAGAAACCCTGGGCTTCGGTGACTTCCTGTAGTTTTCCATCAAAATGATTTTTCCATTGATATCACTATGCTCCTTCGATGAATGGGTCTGTTGTCTCACCGAAGCCCCTTTTATCCTCTCTTTGTTGTCTTCCACCAATAAAGTTGTATCGATGAAACCATATGTATTAGAGGCATGCCTTTTAGTCTCCTCAAAACTCATATTCTCATCGAAATCTTTTTGCTATCCACCGGGTTTCATGTCGAAGAGACTTTGGACTTCGGTGACTTCTTTTGTCCTCCCATTGAAACTCATATCCTTATTGATATCATTCATCGATGTAGTTTTCTTCTGTTTTATCAATATCACTTTTTGGATGAGAATTCTTCTTTCGGTGAATCTTCTTTATCTTGCATCGATGATATTGTTTCTTCAAAAGCCTTTTCTCATCGGTGGGGGCCACTTTTGCTTTCTTCGATACCTTTTGTTTGTGGGACCATCCCTTTCGGTGAGTCTTTTTGCACCATAGTGTTATATCCTCGAAGACCTTTTCTTGTTGATGAGAACCATCTCCACTTTCCTCAATATCTTTTATTGTTGGAGTTACTGTCTTCGATGAGTCCTTTCTAAAGTTCATCAGTGATTTCTTTCTTTGATGCCCTTTTTATATCGATGAGACATCGCTGGGTCTCATCGATATTGTTTGAATCTTAGATACTTTGATAGAATTCTTTTAGACTTGTTTGATAACTTATGGGTTATTACGGTATCAATGAAAATGATGATTTCTTCCAAACAGAGATGACTTCTATCGATGAAACCATGTGTATCAGAGATATGCCTTTTAGTCTCCTCGAAACTCATTCTCATCAAAATCATTTTGTTGTCTATCAAGTTTCATGTCGAAGATACTTTGGACTTTGGTGACTTCTTTTGTCCTCCCATCGAAACTCATATCCTTATTGATATCATTCACCGATGTAGTTTTCTTCTATTTTATCGATATCACTTTTTCGATGAGAATGCTTCTTTCGGTGAATCTTCTTTATCTTGCATCGATGATATTGTTTCTTTGAAAGTCTTTTCTCATCAGTGGGGGCCACCTCTACTTTCTTCGATACCTTTTGTTGGTGGGACCATCCCTTTCGGTGAGTCTTTTTGCACCAATAGTGTTATATCCTAGAAGACCTTTTCTTGTCGATGAGAACCATCTCCACTTTCCTCGATATCTTTTATCGATGGAGTTACTATCTTCGATGAGTCCTTTCTGAGGTTCATCAGCGTTTTCTTTCTTCGATGTCCCTTTTATATTGATTAGACATCGCTAGGTCTCATTGATACTATTTGAATCTTAGATACTTCAATAGAATTCTTTTAGACTTGTTCGATAACTTATGGGTTATTACGGTATCAATGAAAATGATGATTTCTTCCAAAGAGAGATGGCTTCTATGATTTAATTTCTCAAATCAAGATATTTTACTTAATTTAGATTTGATGCTCAACAGAATGACTGCACTATCACCAATCTATCTTGAATATTTGACTACTCTTTAGATTATGATTATGACTGTCATGATATTTCATGAGACTACTCTATCCCCATATGAAACCCTATGTTCCCACAAATCAATGCTTTGAACTTGACTGCAACTTTATAGTGATCACTCTCTTTGTATAGTAAGCTTGCTACTTTCTCAACTTTTGATATATTGGAGGCTCCTAGGATGGTTTCTATCTTATAGTCACAATACCTTGCTATATTTTGCATCTATTCTATGTTTATTTGTTTTCCACTCTTAACTCATAGTTCAACCAAATATGATTCATCTTGGAATCAATGCACATCAGTTATAATCAGATTATATCAGTCTCCATGGTTGCAAGACCTGAAGAAGGATTCTTATCATCAATTAGATGCATACTTTTGGGAATATAAAAAGACAAAAAAATATATTAGAACTGTATTTTTTGTTGAGTCATAATATGATGTGTTAATTTAGCTAAATAAGGGAACCAATGGTGTATTAGGTTTAATTCCATGATGACAGTTGAAGCTTGTTAGAGATAGGGGATTTGTAGCAGTTGTCTTGTTTAGTTATGTCACAATCCCATGAAGGTCCTTGTAAACCGTTAATGTCAGTAGACATGAGACCGTTATGTAACGAATTGGATCAGCTAAACCTAGAAGTTTTGTAACCAATGAATCAACTGACTCAAGTGTATGTTAATTATCTTATGATGGTCATTTATGACCGTTATTCTTAGTAGACATTAAGTAGTTCACTAGATAGTTGGTTAGTAAACCAGCGAGTTAGTTGGCTCAAGTGTATGCTATTTATCATACGATGGTCGTTAATAACCATTATTGTTAGTACACATTAAGAAAATGGTCAATTCACATGTGGATTTGATAGTGGCATCGGATCCAGCTTCATCATAAGATACACACATGAATTCTAAATCTACTTCCCTCGGGATCCACTTATTTAGAATAGGCTCTAGAATGGCCTTATCCTCATTTAACTCACAAAGAGTGTCAAAAATTCTCTTCATATTGATATGTACCATGGGAGCATCAACAGTATCAGCAAAACTCAAAATTGTAGCCTTTATCTTCTCCTCATACTTATTTGCAAATAAGGCCTGAGCCTATTTCAACTTTTCCAATTCATGTTGATAAGTCTCAGCTGCTTGAAAACCAGAAGGCATAGGAGAAGGAGGGAATTCTATGATGGGACTAGTAGTTGGGGGCCTTGCTGGAGAAGAAGAAATTTCCAAGGTAGAGGACTCACCTCCTTGGTATTGTCCCATTAGCTGACTTTGAAGTTTGGCAATGATAGTGTCTTTGCTGGCTACCTCCTTTTTGGCTTCATTACAAGCCTTTAAAATTGTTTCCAACCTAATTTGGAGATTAGCCTTTTCTTTTTCTTCCTTCTCTACTACTACTACATTGAACTTAGTAGTCTCTAAAATAGTACTAGTTGCTTCCACTACCCCTGTATCCTGAACTCTTCTGACTATCACATCTCCTAGAAGGTTAGACTGTGGGGTATCTTTCCTTCTTCTACCTTCATCTTTTTTAAGGGACCACATAACCAGAGAAGCATCATCTTTGCTAAATACCACTCCCTTCATTGGCTTAGTTTCCTTTCTGATCACTTCAAGAACCAATGCATCAGCTATATCCCATTTAGGGAGGATTAGCACACCAACCTTATCCACCATCTCTCTTCCAGCCTCAAGAGTGATACCTTTGAACTCAACCATCATTTCTTGTTTAACCTCTTCTTCCACTTCGGCTGCATCCTTCAGAGGCTATTCATTTACCCTTTGCTCACATTTGATCTTGAATTGATCAATATTTTGCTTCCATAGAAACTGCATAAAAGCTCCTGATGTGACAAAATTGATGTTAGCTAGGAATTCTTCACTAGCTTTTTTGATAGTAATGTCCAATTCTTTTCCCTGTAGCTCACCATCAGTTACATCCATTTTAGCATAGGGTGGCTCTTCTGGCATTCCTTCTTGAGTCTCATTGTAGGTGTAGGCAATTTCACCCAGACTCCCCAATTGTATCAATTGCTTAGCTACCACTTGCTCACCTCCTATATGCATAGGGGACTGAGATGGAGAGTACTGAGGGTCATCAGTTTCAATTTCTTTATCTATCCTCTGCCTCTTAGGCAAATCCTAAATCTCAATAGTATCTTCAATGGCCCTTTTCCCTCTAGAAGTAGAAGGTTCACCTGTTACTGGCATCATTACAGTATACTTAGATCTCTTGTGCATTATATAATCACCTGGTGGAATAGCCTTAGCAAAGGCAGGCTTGGCTAGGACCAATTTAGCCCTGTCAGGATCATTCTACATTATGGCTTCTCTTTTTTCCTTCAAGGTTTGCATTAAATCTTCAAAATAAAGAATTAAGAATTTAACCTTTTCTTCAAAAGGGGTAAAACTAGAGAGAGGATCATAACTATAATCAAATTAATGGATAAAGTCAAGGGCTCTTCTGTATGCAATCCACTTCTCCTTCCTCAACTCCTACTCATCTAGACTAAATTCATTCCTGATCAAATCTTCAGGGAATTGGAATTGGTGAGGCCTGATTTTACAAACTGCTCTCTTGCTGAACATGTTGTTGAAGAAATCTTCAGGGTCAACACAACTTGACACTGTAGTTGATAACATGTATGGTTGAAATAATTCTTCAAAATACTTCCATCCACCTTTGGTAATTACAAAATGATGAGCCATGGTGATGGTTGGGAAAATTGTCCCTTTACCCCTGTTAGTTAACTTGGCCTCCTGCACTCCTCCAATCTATCTTAATACTTCTGCATTCCCTATCTTTAATGGAACCTGATAGGGTAGTAGAGAAGGGGTACCCCTAAATCCAAACACTCTAAAAATAGTAGAAACGGGATATAGATACACATCTCCCCAGTTATGAACAATCTTGATATCCTCTATAAATTCTTTGGGCCTAAGGAATTCCAAAAGAGCCTTGGGAATCCTAGGGTTTTCTGCACACAAGAGAACTCTAATTTTAGATTCAAAGCATCTATCAAACTTCAAATAATGTTCATCCTCTCTATCCCAAGATAGAACAATACTCCACAATTGCACTGGCATCTCCTCTTTATCCTTGACCTTAACCAGGTCCATCTCTTTTGCAAAATAATCAGCCCCTTTGAATAGAAACATATGCATCAACAAGGAATACCATCCAAATGGCTTGTCTACCTTACCATTCTTAATTCCTACTAAGCCTGCATGGATAGCATCAGAGAGGAAATAAGTGAAGTCAAGTGTTATGGCCAGGGAAGGGTTCAAAATTTGGGCAATCATTAACATATAATGGACAGGCATGTTTTTCTTAGCATCTTCTCCAAAAATTTGACACAGTGTTCAATACATACCCTTAGCTCTCAAGGTAAATAAATTTAGGGAAAATGGATCCATTGTGCTAGGGCCCACAATTGTTAATCCCCCTATTTTGACAAAAAATTCTCTCAATGGGCCACTCCTAAGATGATCTCTTTGGGCATTGTAAACTTGGTTTAATGTCTCAAAATCAATAGGCTCAAGGTAGGTAGAAGCTTCACTAAGCTTGAAGACATTCCTAAATTCATCATCTTTGATTTTGACAAGGGCTGATCCCTTTATATTTCTAATGCATCTGGCAGCAGAGTCATAATTCTACGCAATTAGGGTCAACAGATCTACATCCATGAAAACACCTTAGACCACAAGCTTCCCTACATCTAAATTCCAGATATAATTAATAGGGGAAGGGGCATGTCTCTGACCAAAACCCACTTTAAACAAACTGAGACTGGATATCCCTATTTCAGGGTCCCTCAACCAATTTCCTTTATCATATAAACCATCCCCAATTTTCAAATGGGGTTTTTTTGGCACTAACTCCTTGGCCCTAGCCCCGACATTGATTGACATGGTTAACTGCTCAAGAAAGTCATCACAAATATTTCGGTCCTGGTAATTTACATTCCCTATTAATTCTCTTCTGGGTCCCATTTTAGGAGTATGCAACTAAGCCAATTATCAATCAAAGCAATTTTCTAACAGGACAAGACCACAATTCAATAATCTTTAAGCAATGGGTAAACAAAGAGCAAGAGAACCTGATTTCGATTTGCAAACTTCTGCTCTGCACCAACTCTCTTTGCAACTTCTTCTATGAAATGATACCCTCATTCAATTGATGCAGGGATATATATGGCAATTTGGCTCCTTAACTGTGACATTAACACTGCACGCTTCGGTCATCCCTTCATAATTGAATTCATGAAAGAATTCAAAAATTTGGCTCCAATGGATCAAAACTGCTTTGATTATTTTTCATTTTGCTCTTTCACTATTTTGTAGAGCCTAAAGCTCTTGCATGTTCATCTAGCGAAAAGATGCCAACTATTGGATCAGATAGAACTTGCACCACTTTTACCCTTTTGACTCTTCCTTGCTTGGCAACAGGCTGAAAATCCTTTCGCTATTTTGCGATGGGTAACCATCTTGCATCTTGACCTCACAAAGCTGCACTAGCTATCCAATCAACTAAAACTTGATTGATCTTTACATTTTCCTATCCTTGCAGTTTATATCACTAACCGTGTTCAAAATGGTTAACGCTAACCATTTTTCTCTATTTCATGAACGGCAACCATCGTGCATTTAAAGGTTGAAAAATAATGCCCGCCATTAGATCCTTCTTGAGATGCCCTTTCTTTAACAACCTGTTAGAACCGATAGACATGGGCCCTCTGAATCAGTGCCATTCACTTTGGCATTCGATCCCTCTTGAACTAACGTGTCAACTTCCTACTCGCTGAAAGACTTCAGCGGGATCCACTTCTGAAATGCCACTTGTGCCTGATAGGTCACCTCTTTGTCTTCAGTTTATATCATTTTGTTTGTTGGGCCCACCACTTGGTCACCAATTTTGTTCTTTGTTTTATGTGATCTGGGGGACACATGTAACCTTTTGATTTGTGATCCCTACCTCCTGGACTGCTCACTTGGAATGCCTTGTCATTTCGCCACTTCACGAAAATAAACTCTTGAGCATCTTTGGGTTGTGAATCAATGTGGGCCATTGATTATTCTCTGAACCACTCACTCTTTACTCGTTAGAAAACCCACTGACTTCTAGGACCTGCCACAACCTTTTGCTATTTCGCAATAGTTAAAACACGTGTGCTTTGATCTCACAAAATAACAAGGGCCATTGATCAGATAGAACATGATTGGTCTTTAATCTTTAGATGAAGCTTGGATGTTGGGCCCACCAAACCCTTTCGCTATTTCACAGAAGGGTAAAACTCGGTTATCTTTATCTTGCGAAACAATGTGGGGTGTCAAATCTCAGGGACTTGCACTGTTGTTACTCTTTCTACTAACCACTTCACCCAAGCCCACCATCTTTTCACCATTTTGTAACTTGTAAACCACGAGGATCTTTAGGTTGCGAATCAACACAGGTCATTGATCTCTTTCCAAATTGATTTCCCTTTAGCCAAGAAAGAAGTCCTCATTGTTGGGTCCTGCCAAACCTTTTCGCTACTTCACAATGGGTAACTTTCGGGCATGTTGAGTTCACGAATCCATGTGGGCCATATGATTGACTAAGAGTTGTGCGACAATTACAAGGCCTGACGATCATTAGAAAAGGCAATTTAAAGGCAAATAAAAATTAAAACATTTAAAAGGACTGCCTAGGTAAAAAACAATAGGGGGAACACTTTGCATGACAAAAGGAGCCATTACTTAAGTGAATAAAGTAACACAGAAATAGAATTATAAGGGTTTTTTCTCAGACATTTTGAAAGTGATTAAACCTAAACCCTAAACCCTCTTTAGGACCCAGAGCAATAGAAGTCACAAGGCCATACCAGACCCAAGAATTTCATAGACTTAGCCAATTATGGAAAAGAATACCCATTTTTTAAACAGTGATAACAATAACCTCTGAACCTTTATCTCTTCCCTAAAAAATGAAACTTGTCATTTGAATTCCTTTCTCATATTGATTAGCTTAATAATATTTGTTCAATGTTTTTTATCGTTAAAAGATTACCTTCCTTTTAGATAAATTAGTTAGATTCTTATTATGTTGAAGAACATTTAGTTAGTTTTCTCCTTCAACTGAAGTAGTTATGTTTTATTTTGAAATGCTCAATTTTTTATCTTAATATAGATCACAGTTTATTTTCTTTAAGTATAGAATTAATGGAATATTACATATGGTATCAGAGCAACCAAGTTCGACATTGAACCTCAGGCTTTCCACCTATAAACAAAACTATATACATATGCAGGCGCACCATGGTTGAGATAATATGCATGCACACTATATACAAAACTATATTCGCAAGTAAATCTTTTATTCAAATCCACAATATGAAACATAGAGTTTTACTGGAAGAACACAAGTAACCTTATCTCCTTTAGATAATATCACAAGCAACTGCCTACAGAAAGATGTAGTAATCCACAGCATATACACAAAGGAAAGATGACTAATTATATTACGTATGTTCGCAAAATGGTACAATAGTAAGCCTAAGGCTATATTCTACTTCTTTTCTAATGATCCTTATTGTTACAAAAATTCCCTCATTTATATGAGGGTATACATTGTCACCAAGCATCATGGCTTTTCAGCACATAACTATTAATTAGCACTTTTGTTAACAAACTGGAAGATAAACAAGTTCAGCATTCCTATGTGTTCAATGTAATTATCATCTTTATACATTAGAACGTCATTGTTTAGTGTCCTCTTGTTGCTTTTTGTCTGGAAATGATTGGATAGAATTTTGTTAACACAAAGTGACAAATCTTTGTCTTGATCCAACTCTACTACTGCTTGATTCTTCTCATCATTGAACTCTTGTTTCCACTATTCCAATGATACTAACTCACCATTACTGTAAAAAGAGGGCACCGGGTATTCCCATCGTCCAGCCTCTGATGCTCTTTCCTTAATTGATTTGCCAATTAATCATGGGACTTCAAGTGAGCCTTGGCTTCAATTTTCTCACCTAGATTCATCAGATTGTTGTCATTCATCAAGCCTTCCAACCGAGACCTGAGCCTTTCATGCTCTTTCACAACTTTGACTGTTCCCTTGTATGTCTTCCAATAGATTTCTGCAACCTGCATCATACTTTTGAATCTATGGTCAATGACCTCGAGAACTAACTTATCCATCTTTTTTTGTTCCTTTTTTAGTTGCCGAGATGTCTTTTCGGCCCTGTTCCTCCAATACATAGCATCTATCAAGGCATCCATGGCATTTTTGTCAACACCGTATGTCATCCCTATTTGATTGGTACTTGTATCAATCTGAAGCAATCTTGCTTGCAGCCTCTATTTTTCTTCATTAGTTTTCTCATATAGGCTTTTGTATGTACAATTTTCTCGAACTAGAAACTCTATCTGATCTTGGTTCAATTTAGCAACATCCAAATTTAGTTTGGCAGTTGTTCTAGGGTCAGTCTTTCCAACCTGCTGCACCATCAAATGTCCAAAAGCTTCTTCTGTATCAACCAATATAGGTCTTTTATCTTTGGGATAGATAGCCCACTGTAGAAGAGCCTTCTGATCTAAATCATATCCTGATCCTCTAAAGAGTTTATCAATCTCTTTTGGCATCATTTGCCTACTTGGGTCTTATTTCTTGAGGAATCCATCAAACAACAAGGCAGAGTTCATGTCCCATCCAGAGTATAATAGCACACCAGGTTCCTTAAGCAACTATCTTCCCTTTTGAGGTGTCATTTATCTCATCACCAGATCCATCTCCTCTTGTAACTTTTGAAGCTGCTACTCTTCTTCACTATTTCTCATGTTATTCCTAATTTGAGATCCTTTATGTTGATAGAGGAATGCAGTGAACTCCATGGAAGCAATGAAGTCACTATCAGCAACGAAATCCTCATGCTCTAGGAATCTGATGTCAACCACTTCTCGGACATTCAGTTGTCCTATTGCTAAGTCTATCAGTGTGTCCTCTGCATAACCAGGGGGTAATCCTCTTGAGGAGTGAATGGAACGATGCCAGATGTGGAAGTAGGAGACATATGAGACAAAGGCTTTGTATTCCTAATAGTATCAGTGTAACCCCTAGAAACATGAGTCGAGACTCCCTCAAGTATTTCCAATTCATGCTCGACAAGTTTGTTGGCCAACTCCAAGGGGTCTTCAATCTTTTGTAGCATGTTCTCATCCATTTTCCTTCTATAAAGCTTCCATTTATAAGCCTGCATTGCTTTCTCAAACTTTATTCACTTCACTTTGGCCTCTTCTGTGCCAATGTTCTTAATGAGGTCATCCAGTAGGTAATATTTATGCTCTCTAGCCTTCAGCTTTTGTGATGATCAGGCTATCCTTATGTATCCTTCAGTATCAAAATTGGGCCTTGGATCCCCCATAGCCATGCCATAATAATTCAATTTTGTCTGCAGCAGGCCATAACTCTTTGAACTTTTCACAATAAAATCTGAAAATACTAACAACCCAGGTACAATTGATTATTTTCCATGGCTTGTTAGATGTTCTGTACTCACTATTGATAGTTGCCTCACAATTTCTAGACAATCCACTCTTTTAGGGACTGTAAGTGGTAGTAAGTATGGTCTCCCTTTGAACCCATATACCCTGACTTGTGTGCAGTCTGAAAAATAACACCAATCTCCCCAATTGTGTTCAATTGAGGGATCTTCAGTGAAATCTTTTGGTCTTAGGAATCTTTGAACCTCTGGTGCAAGGGCATGGTTGCACGGGCATCCCAACAGTCTATATAATGGCTTGACAAAGAACTCCTCAAAATGCCAATACTGATTATTCACATACCTCTGGTCCCATGAAGAAACCCATAGTTGCACTAGTTTTCTCATTCGAGCATTGTCATATGTCCTAACACATAACTCTTCTAGCCATAAACCTTCATCTTGGCCCACATACAATAGCATATGCATAAGTAAGTAATAATGCTTGAAATGAACATTGATGACATCCCCCTTTAACTTTTCTAACCCATGATTCAAAACCTCAACCAAATACGTAGAAAAATCAAAGAAATGGGGGTCCTTAGACTGCAAATCGGCACAAATGACCATGGCTGCAATATCCATCAAAGGATGGGCTTTTATCCCTAGCACTTGGGCAACACAATAATAGGTATACTTGAAATATGGATGGAAAGAGTTGACATCATAGGGAGTTTTGTCATCTTGACCTAGTGGCACTAAGGACCCTGCATTCCTAGGTCTATGTATAGGGAGTCTCCACGTTTTGTAAATGTGCTCTAGGTTAAAATATTCACTTGTTAACTTCTTGAGGTCAATCAATTCTTCAAATCCCTAATCCAACTCGAACATAGTGTCAATAACCTCTTTTGTGATTGCAAGAATTGGCTCACCCATGTAGTTATATATGGTCCTAGTTTTAGGGTCATAATTGTTTTCCAATGCCTTCATGAGCTCCACATTCATGAATACATTAGACACAGCTAACCTTCCTAAGTTCAATCACTATAAATTGTTGATAGGCTAAGGGGAAACTCTTCTATTGTACCCATATATGAATAATTCATACCCTCTCAACTTCGTCCATGTCTCCAAGATCCTCAAACCGGTCCTCCAGGCCTTCCTCATCAGCTCTAATCTTATTTGACCTCAAACTAGATGATGGGCACTGGTCAATCAAGTCCTGGGCCAAAGAACGCCCTTCCCTTTTCTGTCTTTTAGGTTTTTCTTCTGTAGTGATAGGTTCTTTTCCCTTTCTGGTCTTATTAGTTTTAGATGATGATTCCATTTGAATTTTGAAAAAGAGGTCTGTGTGCAAACAACTTACTTGGAATTACTGAGCTTTATCTGTGAATCCGCCCAATTCCTACTTTCAATTCATCACCTATGAATTCCTTAATGTTATGTCATTTGATGGTTGATCCACTACTTATGGCATATTTAATCAATTAGTAATGGCACTTTGGACAATGGTCACTCAAGCACACATTTGAATTTAATGGCAATGTGACCTTCCCTGGGATTTGTTTATGATTTTCGTGGCAATCAATAATCATTTCGATGAGGATATGTCTTTCGATCATTTGTTTCTTTAGTCCATCAGTCTCTTTGTTGCTATCGACAATACTTTTGTTTCGAATATTACTTCGATCAAGTATTTTTTCCCTTCATTGAAATACTGTATTCGGTCAATATGGTTGTCTCCTCATTGAAACATATCTGATATCCATTGGGTCTTATGTCGAAGAAACCTTGGGCTTCGGTATCCTCCTTTATTTTTCCATTGAAATACTTCTTTCATTGATATCACTATGCCCTGTCGATGAATGAGTCTATTATCTCACCGAAGCTTTTCTTTATTTTCCCTTATCGTTCTTCACTGATAAAGTTACATCGGCAAAACCATGCATATCGAGAACATGCCTTTTAACCTCCTCGAAACCTATATCCTCATCGATATCTTTTATCGATGTAGCTTCCTTTTGTTTGGTTGATATTATTCTTTTGATGAAAACGCTCCTTTCGGTGGGTCCTTTTTATGTTGCTTGGATAGTATTATTTCCTCGAGAACTTTTCCCGTCAATGAAGACCCTCTCTACTTTCTTCGATATATTTTGTCGATGAAGTTTAACCTCCTCAAAACCTATATCCTCATCGATATCTTTTATCGATGTAGCTTCTTTTTGTCTGATCGATATTATTCTTGCGATGAAAACGCTCCTTTCGGTGGGTCCTTTTTATGTTGCACCGATAGTATTATTTCCTTGAGAACTTTTCCCGTCGATGAAGACCCTCTCTACTTTCTTCGATATCTTTTGTCGATGAAGTTATTATCTTCAGTGAGTCCTTTCAGCTTTTCCTTCCTTTGATGGCTCTTTTATATCGATGATAATTATTGTTTTTTTATAAAAATGATCATCGTCGGAATTATGATGAATACCAAGCTTTCGACCGATGACTTCTTTGACCATCGACAGAGTCCATAGGATTGTCGAATTTTTGACGAGCATGGCATCATCGACCAATCCGATGCTGAGTTTTCGACGATGGATTTTGTCGATACTCTGACGAAAATTCATCGAAAATTTGACAAACGGCCGTCGGAAATCAGCGTCAAATGTACTAGTGAGGGAGAAATTCAAAAATTTAAATGATGGTTTGCATTCCAAGTTTAATTCGCCTGAGAGGTTATTGCTGCCCAAAATAGAAAGTATTATATGTCATTGGAAAGCTCTCGGAATGAGGAATTCAATTCTGTAGTTAGTTTCAATAGATCTAAGATATTTTGAAGAGCAGTTTCCATGGGAAGGAGAAAGGAAATGAAATTCTGTTGGGAAAAGGGACACTTGGTGGTTTCTGATGCAGACTTAATGTTTTCCCTCCCCTTCTTATCCTCTATTCTTTTAATTTTGTTAAGGGATCACAAGAATTTTGTAAAGAAGCTCTGGCAAAATATATTTAGGGGTTTTTCTGGTTTTTTTAGAAATCATCATAAGTTATGTAAAGATTTTGATTAAGGATATCAATATACAGATCAAAGCATTTTGATCCTAGATTCCTGTTGTCTTCTTGTATGCATGATTGATTTACTAGTTTGGCTAGATAATCCAAGGTTATTTAATTGAATGATTTGCAAGGCAAATTTACAGAGATGTTTTATTTTTTTCTCTCAAGGAGGGGGATTAAATATACTTAAAATCTTTCTGATAGTAAATCAGTAATTCTATATGAATCTGATAACAGGATTTAGCATAAAGGTAAAATTTATATATGTCAGGCATATATAAATTTGGTGAAGTCAGAATGATGAAATGTATGTGGATTTCTTATTTAGAATTCTTATTTAGTCTTAGGTGACTCTGAAGCCCAAGATAAGGCACTGGTATAGTTTGCTAGGTTCTATAACCTTCTTGGAGATCAATGAAAATGATTACAAGTCTTTCTTTTATGTTCAGTTATGTTCAAAGTGATAGGGTTTGCAGAGGTTGGCATTGGTTTTCTCTGTAAGTCTTTAATTGTAGTTGTGAAAGAATGATCACGAAGGGTATACCCGCCTAAGCTAAGTGGAAGCTTAAAGTGTAGAAGGTTTCTGTATAAACCTTGTTATATGTTGTCTTTTATTTTTGTTTCCTGTTGTTTCTCTCCATAAGCAACAAAGGCTTGTAATTCTTGTAGAGAGGATAAGGAAATCAGAATTTGAGAACAACAAAAATGGCAACTCTGTTGGGGAATGAATGGATTTAAATGTTTAATTGATAAGGTTAGAAATTGAATGTATTCCTCGTCCTGTCAATTTCATATCCAACTAGTCTATCCATTTTGTATGCACAAAGTTGAAAGTGATTTTATGGTGAAGAAAATGTTCCTTGTTCTCGATTTGTAGAATGATATGTTATTTCATGTCATATTTTATGAAGGAGTAACAGTGAATTTATATTGCTAAGTTGTGAGCAAGTCCCTGAAGTTGTATGCAAACTTTTCCCCAATTCCTTATTCGGGTGGCGACTCCATGGTTCATACTAGTGTTGAATGTCTATGCAATTAGTATTGCATAAGGTTTTATGGTTCTATATATAGTGCAAATATATGAGCTATCACTACTAATGCAGATTTACACAAATTCTTCATCATAAAAACTTGATAAGAAAGTGTAGTAGCAAGATACACATAGATTTGGTGTTATTTTCCCAAATCCATATATTAGTGGCCTGGAGTGAATTGGTTGCAATGAGATTGAAGGAGGAAATAGAGAATTAAATTTGTGTTGAATGACATTCTGCTGTTCAAAATGTCCTCTATGCAAGAGGTGGCGACTCTGAGGTAAAAGACTGTGCTGAAAGTGGAAGTTAATCTTCAGATCTACAAGAGTTTATGGCTGCAAATTATCTAGGTATAGTTAGATATTTCAATACATTAAACGTATTTTTGGGTATCTAAAAAGAGCACAATAGTTTCCCTATCTAGTATTTTCCACTTTGTTGAAAGGGAAGAAGATAAAAAAAATATTTGCATATTCAAAGTGTTGTTAAGTTTCAAAATCTTATATGTTTTCCTATGATATGCAAGTATCCATGAATTTTATGTCAAAAAGTGAAGAAGATAAATTTGTAGCTTGACATATTTATAAGTTGTTGAATTTTTGGTGGGGTTGTGTATGAAGTTTGAAAAGTCACAATGTGCAGTCAATTATTTCAGCCCCAATCTTATTCACATATGACCATGTCCAGTAAACTAGAACAACCATATAATAGGAAAAGTTTCAGTATGAAGTACTATGCTGCTCTAAATTTTAAAGATATTTTGGGTTACCCAAATCCCATACCAACATAAATTAGAAAGTATTTGCCAATATTCAGTGGGAAGAAATTAGAATCAACATGTCAACATGTGAATAGATTTTCAGATTTGATGGGAGAGATTGAAATTTGTCAAGAAGATGTGTGCATGAAGTTATTTGTCCAGTCATTGAAAGAGGATGCAAGGGATTGGTTCTCTTTCTTGCTAGCAAATTGTATTTCCTCATGGGAAGAATTAATTTCAGACTTCATAGACCAATTTGCTGAAAAGGTGAGTGATTATGACATGCTAAGAGAATTCACGTACATACAAATCAAGGAAGATGAATTGGTACCAACACTTAATATCAGGTTTTCACAAACATTGTCTAAAATTTCTAGTAAGTATAAGTTTGATGATAAAGTATGTTTGGAAATTTATATGAGTGCCTTTGACGAGAAGATGGGTTTCTTATTGAGAAACAAAGAACTCAAAACTTTATATGAAGCCTTTAACATAGCTAGGGACATTTAAAATAACTTGAAATTTGGGATCTCAAAGAGATTTGTGTCTGTTCTTGTTTCTTGTCAAAGCACCTTCAATGGTGAATTACCATGTGTGGTTGAACAAAACATTCCTTGTCAAAATATGTCAAGCCTTGTTGTTCCAAATGGTTTTGCTGATATATATGATTCAAATTTAAATGAGAGTCAAGAATCTCTGCTGTCAATGCTGGTTGTCTCTCATAATAATGATGGAATGATCAATGGGAAATTTTGTGATAATGTTGATACAGGGATAGATATATATACAGGATATGTACCATTTGATTTGTATGCCAGTTATGTTGATTATGTGGCTGCAAATTATCAAGTAAATCATGCATCCCCTAAGGTTAATAATAATAAAATTAATGATGGTGATGACCATCGATCTTTACATGTTGCTGATGTATTTGATGTTGAAGTACCAAAAATACTGAGGGATCACTAAGTGTTGTTGATTATGCAAGTGATGATGTGCAATATGATGTAAATCAAATTTTGATTAAGTCTGATAAAACTGGAAATGAAATTGTGGATGATGTTGATAGTGTTTTCAATGCAAGTATACCCAGTGATCAATGTGTTTCAGAATGGAGTGGTGTTGCTGATTACGAGGACACTGAGTTTGATTTTCATCACCTTGAAGGTATACAAATGAACAATGAAGAGCAATTTTAGAATAGGAATGATCTTGACACAAGCTATTCGTCTTCTTATGATCAGCAAATGAATGCCAGATATGCAGCTGAGGATGCTTATGAGATTTCTTATTATTCATCTTGTGAAGATGATATAAGAAGAGACCAAGTTATATACCTCGGTCATGAATCTGAAAATGAAAGTATTTTTGAAGATAAAAATATATGTGACAGTGTGGATAATGTTTTATTTTCAGATTTAAGTGAACCTATATTTGAATGTTTTCAAAATTTGAAGTACCATGAAGAGAATGTGAATGTTGATAGTATGCTCAAACCGGATATGGAGTTATTTGCCTTTGATATAAATGTTCATAGTGCTAATCTCATTGATGAAAATGCTGAAGTTTCCCCTTGTGTTGAACAAGTTTTTTATGCTGATGAAGTTCCAAACAACAATAAGGTGTGTTGTAAAAAAATATTTCATGATGAAGATAAGAGGCATGGGTTGTGTGATGATTACTTCAAACCACAAATGGAAGTTTTTCAAGTGAATGTAAGTCTGAATGAGAAAGACTTAGCTGAGGATTTGCTTCAGCCAGAGGTATGCATTCTTTTCTGTGATTGGGATATTAAGAATGCTGATGTATTGAGTTTGGTGAACAGAGATAGTATAGAGTGTGTAGTCACATAAATTTGTCCACTTAATTAAATGAATATTTAGTATTTATTTGATTATTTAACCATCAATCAATAATTAATAAAATTAATATTTAATTAATTCATCTTAACCCTCTTCTCATATTAATTAAATAAATTGTTCAATTTATTTGATATAATTCACTTAACCAAATTCAGGCCATTAATTAAATAAATAAATCATATTTGTTTAATTAAATCTTCTCTCACATTTAAATAAATTAATATTTATTTAAATCCCCCAAAATCCCATCTCTCACATTTAAATAAATTAACATTTATTTAAATCACCTTTATCCCCCACCCACTTGCATTTTCCTACAAATGCAAGTTGCACAACTATTTTAAATAAATAAATTATTTATTTAAAATCTTATTTATCCTCACCCACTTGAAACCTTTACTGGTTTCCCTTAAAGTCTTCAAACTTAATGGCCTCCTTCTAGAGTCTTCTCAAGCCTTTAATGGATTCTCTTAAAGTCTTCAAACTTAATGACTTCCTTCTAGAGTCTTCTTAAACCTTTAATGGTTTCCCTCAAAGTCTTCAAGCATTTAATGCTTTATCTTCCTTTTTCTCATGTAAATAAATTAAGATTTATTTAAATCCAAAATTCACATTCACATTTAAACAAATTAATATTTATTTAAATATCTATCCAAATACATATTACACCATTTAATTGAAATAAATGATTTTATTTTAATTGAAAATCCCAAAATTCCTCCCACTTGCATTCTCCTACAAAATCCACTTGCATGTCTAAACCCCTTGTAGATTCTTCTAACCCCTTCCTAATTAGCCTATTCCATCCCCTAAATATTATCACATTCCTAAGTAACTTGAAAGTCACTTCTCAAAGCCCTCAAAGTTTTTGAAAGGCATTTAAGGCTTTAAGTCTTCAAATGGTTAACCTCTAAAGTCTTCCAAACCATTAAAGGCTCTTACATAACCATTTATGGTTAACTCACCTTTTACCTTTGGTTAGAGACTTTCCTCTAAATTAAGCATCCTTTTGACTCATGGGTCTCTTCAAATCATTTATTTCTTTGACTAAGGTAACCATTTAACCCTTGTACATTCATTTATCCCTTGGATAAAAGGAATATCCATTAACCTAACCCTAACCCAACCCCCCAGGGTAACCATCATGTCCCCTCAAGCATTTAATGCTCCTTATCTCTCCTCTCAAGCCTCCTCATGGGGACACTTGCCAACATGGGATTGGGTTGAAAGTTTCACATGGATTGAATATCTTTCAATCCTAACCCTTGTTAAGATTTCTCAATCTTAACCCTTCATTTCCCCATTTCTTCTATAAATAAAACCCTTCTCCTCAAGCAAAGGAGGAAGCATTAGAGTATTGTTGTTATACTAGTATTAGCATAGATCTTTTTCATAGCATCACTATCTAGACTTGCATAGCATTTGTTTATCATTTTCAACCATCTTGAATCTCCATATTGCATCCATGGCTAGTGCTAAAAGCTGAGAGCTACACTCATGTGGAACTTGGAGAGGAGAGGAACAAGGGAGAAGAAACTATGAGCATCTTGATTAGCATTTGGAGGAGTATAGTTTATCTATTCTATATTTGTATGCTTTCTATTTCATGCTTAATATCTCTCTTGATATGCCTGTTTAGGATAATCTTTTGTTGCTAACACTAACGTTTGTTTCTTGTGCTCTTGTGTGTGTTGCCATCAAATAGATTTTCTAATCCTTTTTGTAGAGCATTAGAGTGTGATCAACATTGTGAAGTATCACATCTCGATCAAAATATTTATGTTCCTTGTTTGAATCAATCGGTTATGAATGTCCCTCATTCTATGAATGTAAATGATAATAAGGTGAGTGTTGATGAGAACTATAGTGGTGAGAATGAATGTTTTAATTTTGAAAATCAGCATGATGATGCCCTTGCAAATGATAGAGTTGATGGGGATAGTGAAATGTATGGTAGCTTGTCAGAAGGCCTCTATAGTGATTTGTCTCATGATTTTACTTTTGTTGAAATAGTGTGTGGCAATAAAGTTCAAAATCAGGAAAAAGGTATGCACACTAGCTGTTGTAGTAATGATATGAAAGGGGTTGATTATAAGGATTATGCTCAGTTGTTGTTGAAAGGTGTGTTTGTTTGGATTATGATGTCAGGTGATGAGAATCAGATTTTTGACAAAGGTAAATGCTAAGATTGTTTGGGACAATTTATAATCAGTTATGAGCATGTTTGTACAGTTGCTTTGTTTCAATCGTGTGGTTTTCAATAAATTGCCCTATTGTTTGGGTAGAATAAGGAAGCCCTTTGCTTTTGAGAAGATAAGAGATGAGAAGTGATCCATTTTGGGTGGTTTGCTTTACCATAGATCCTTAATTCTTGTGTTGATCTCGCAATCAACCATCCCCAGTCAGAGCCACTGTTGGGACTCATTAAATTTGAGTCAATTTTTGAGGCCCATTTCAAAAAAATTTCTATTTCATTTCCACAAAGGCACCTAATCTCATTCAGGTGGCCTAGTTAGAGAGAGGGTAAAATGGAGCCAATTGATTTTCAAAGGGTAAGGATTTGTAAAATTTTTGTACACCTTTCATTTGGCTTATGTAGTGTGTTGCAACTTTCAGAATTCTATTTGGATCAATTGATCGGGTACCCATTTCAAGGGGTGAGCTGAAAGTGCATTTTAGGCACATGCAGATTTTATTACATAGCCTACTTTAAGCTCCTATAACTTTAGCCCAGACGATCATCATGAAGAAATTCAAAGTGGATTTAATTCTATGCATAAATGTGAGTCAGGATGCAAAATTTCAAGTCTTTATGAATCCATTTGCTCAGTTTGGTAAGCTCAATCCATTTGCAGTTTATGGTTTGCACAAGTCCCTGTTTCAGCAGCTAGTTGGAGCCCTGTTTTGCATAAGTGTAAAAGATGCCCTGATGAGTGTCATGTCAGAATATTTTTTCTAGGTTACTTTTGTTATAAAAGATAAGCTATTTTTCCAGTTTCAAGCTCTTGCCAATCCGTTTAATCAGTTTTCAAAAGGGTTTCTTGAGCCACCTTATTCACTATTTCGTACTTTCATTGCCACATCAATTAAAGTGGCTATTCTCATGAGCGCACCGTTTGTACCCAGTTATCTTCCTGGTCTAACTGAGAATTCTAAAATTTGATATGTACTTCAAGGTACCTATGCCTCAAATTTGAGGGTCTATGAAGATCATTTGATATTTTTAAGAAAGGCATCATGAGTTGCCTCTGCATTGACTTCATCAAGTCCACAATGTCGACAAAGCCAGTTGGTCATCTTTGACCATTAGTATTTCTTCACTCGGGATTTGTCTTGAGAAACCACTTGGTAGAGTTCATGTTTGTATATCAGAGTACATGCCTATTAGTTTGCAAGGTCCAAAAAGGTGTTTTGACTAGTTTGAAAATTAGTTCTTTGCGATTAAATACAAAAATGTGGCGCAGGCGCCTGAAAGTTGCGAAACTCAGTTTGATGATCCGAAAATGGTGTTGATCAATTCCAGAGGTATGTTTAAGGTTCATGAGGCATTTCAAAGGTCAGTTGCATGAAAATGAAATTTATTTTAGCCGGACCCACTTTGGGGCCCGACCAGGATAAATGCCTGTGCATTATTTTAAGGCGAAATGGTCTTAATTCATGGTGATGCATATCAATACCAGTAAGTGTATTTGGCAATTTGGTTTATTGAGAGCTTGATGGAATGTTGTAGACTTGATCCTTGATCCTTGACATGGAATATGTAATTCAATTGGCTTGTGTAATGCATTTTTTTTACTTCAGTGACAAAGAAGAGACATTAAAAAATGCAAATGCACTTGGCAGTCGTGGTGTTGAGAAGACCATTTAAAGTTTTAAGCCAAATGCATTGGCATGTGAAAATCCATTAAACCTTTCAACCAGATGTAATTTGGGAGGTTGAAAGCCAAATTCCACAACCTTCCCAGCATTCTCCTTGTTGTGTGTGATGTCTGGGAGTGCAATTTAAAACTACACCAAATGCAAAGTGCGTGGTAAATGGCCTGAAATCAAAGACATTGTTGAAGCAGCATTTAAAACTTCTACTTCAAATGCCATTGACAAGTATGAGCCAAGTTCCATACCTGTGCTCACATCCTCCCTTCCCAAGCATGTGGTGTTTAAAGGAGGCGACATTAATAGTTTCAAACAAATGCATCTCCAGTTTTTAAAACATGGTAATTCTTTCCTGTAAGTGAGTTAGATGGCATTGAAAAGGGCATCATAAAACTTTTAGGTAAAAACTATTGGTAGGTGTTTGCCAGACTATTTCCTCCCTTGCATGGCTGCTAGTTAAAGCATCATGGAAACCTCCAAGAAAATTGTTATTGGCAGTCTTGAAGCCAACGTCCTCCCACGCAGCATGTTAGAAGGCTTAGAAATTTTAGACTAATGAAGTTGGTCGATGTAAATGCCAATCCACCGACTTCTACTAGTCCTCATGGCGTGAGATGGAGGTAAATGGAAGTTTTGAAGCAAATGCATTTTGGGCAGGCTCCCAGCCAAACCCTCCCTCCACGTGAAGTCTCCAAGTAAAATGTAATAGGCTCCAAACAAAATCCTCTCCTGCTGCGTCGCTTTGGCAAAGGCTGAAACTTTCAAACAAAGCAATATGCTCCCTACGTGGTGTTTTGAAGAAGGCTACAAAAGGTTTCAAGCATGAAAACACTCAGAAACTTTCAAAAATGCATTCCCAAGAAGATGCATATATCCCACATTGACTATGGAGGGGGATCTTTTTGTATTTAAATATAAATCTCCACCCATTCATAGTGTCAAAACCTCAAGGGATTTTGACACAAGGTTCTGGTTGGGTGCCTAGGTGGATCCCATGCGTGCGGGCGTGTTTCCAGAGGTGACCAATGAGGCCAAGTGGTGAACAGGTGGACCCTACCCACGTGTGCATGGTTCCTGAGGCAAATTTAGTAGAGAACGGACGAGTTAAAGATCATGCAAGTTCAGAGATGATCGACGACTAGCGTTGTTTTGCAGAGAGAAGATGCATGCCAGTTAAGCATCACGAAGTGGCAAAAAGATTAATGAGTGAGCAAGTTCCATGAATATCAATGAAGTGCATTGTTTTGTGAGGTGGAGATGCTCGCTAGTTAAGCATTGCGAAACAACGAAGAGTTAAAGATCGAGAAAGTTGCAGGAGATTTGATGGTGCGCACGATCTCACAAAGGGAGGATGCACACCCACTAGCCATCGCAAAATGGTGAAAGATGACATGGCATACATGTTGTAGGTCCAGTGGCAAGTGAGCTGGTGGGTTCGAGTGAGGTGGCAGATTGATGAGGTATCATCCCAGGTGGCGCCCAGTGGACCCTCCTGATGGCAACTTGTCAGGAGTTATAAAGGTGAAAAATCAAAGTTAATGATATAGTTGAAACTATAGGGAGAAATTAAAAAATTTAAATCATGGTTTGCATTCCAAGTTTAATTCACCTAAGAGGTTATTTTTGCTTGAAATAGCAAGTATTATATGTCATTGGAAATCTCTCAAAATGAGGAATTCAATTATGCAATTAGTTTCAACAGATCTCAGATATTTTGAGAGTAGTGTCCATGGGAAGGAGAAAGGAAATGAAATTCAGTTGGGAAAACTGACATTTGGTGGTTTCTGATGAAGACCTAATGTTTTCCCTCCCCTTCTTATCCTCTATTCTTATCATTTTGTAAGGGATCACAAGAATTTTGTAAAGAAGCTCTGGCAAAATATATTTAGGGGTTTTTCTGGTTTTTTCAGAAATCATACTGAGTTATGTAAATATTTTGATGAAGGATATCAATATATAGATCAAAGCATTTTGATCCTAGATTCCTGTTGTCTTCTTGTATGCATGATTTATTTACTAGTTCGGTTAGATAATCCAAGGTTATTTAATTGAATGATTTGCAAGGGAAATTTACAGAGATGTTTTAGGTTTTTCTCTCAAGGAGGGGGATTAAATATACTTAAAATTTTTCTGATAGTAAATCAGTAATTCTGCTTGAATCTAATAATTGGGTTTAGCGTAAAGGTAAAATTTATATATGTCAGGCATATATAAATTTGGTGAAGTCAGAATGATGAAATGTATGTGGATTTCTTATTTAGAATTCTTATTTAGTCTTAGGTGACTCTGAAGCCCGGGATAAGGCACTGGTATAGTTTGGTAAGCTCTATTACCTTCTTGTAGATCAATGAAAATGATTACAAGTCTTTCTTTTATGTTCAGTTATGGTCAAAGTGATAGGGTTTGCAAAGATTGGCATTGGTTTTCTCTGTAAGTCTTTAATTGTAGTTGTGAAAGAATGATCACAAAGGGTATACTTGCCTAAGCTAAGTGGAAGCTTAAAGTGTAGAAGGTTTCTATATAAACCTTGTTATATGTTGTCTTTTCTTTTTATTTCCTATTTTTTCTCTCCATAAGCAACAAAGGTTTGAGAATTCTTGTAGAGAGGATAAGGAAATTAGAATTTGAGACCAACACAACTGAAATAAATACATTGCCAAAGTACAAGTAATAAAAATTTTCTATTACCTTTCAATTCAATATACACAATTGAAATAAATCTCTTTTTATTTTTATTCATCATGAAACATATACAATTTAATATTCATAAAAAATATAAATGCATTTTCATTATCCTTTTCAAACTTCCATTTTCTTTAGGAATATTTGAAAACAAATCAAGCTTCTACCAACCTTAAAGAGTACACAAGTAATACATAGTGGTCCAGATGTCCTTCCTGGCATACATCCTCAAATATCAATTGCCAACTATATGAGGAAGAGCATCACTCAAGTTCTTTTCCACCCAGCCAAGACTAAATAGTCCCTCATGCCTCTTCTAACTAAAGCGGCCAAACCCTTTGACAAAGAGTTTGGTTTGGTAACCTCACAATATACAATAGCCTTATGAGAATAGTGTTATATCCTACATAACTAGAGATACCATACATAGGCTACAACCTATACGCATGAAATTCCCTACCTAGTATATAAACTTGGATCATAGTGAATCGACAGTGTAGACAGTGGAAACCTACACTACTTTAGCTAAAGAATTCATCACCCATTACTTCAAGTGAGAGTCATATTTCCACCCACTTCATTGCCCTATTCGGATAATTGACCATTTAACTATTCCATATTTGTCCCATGAGTTAATAATAGGAAACACTTAAAGTTATTCCCAACCCTGGATAATTGAATCCTGGATCACCAACTCATTCTTTCCTATATTCAACTTTCACATCATAGCATAGCATAATTATAGTAAGCTAATCATTTATCCTATTCTCATACCTGTCTCATAAGGTCAAATAATAGAATGATTATCTAGGTTTATTCCCATCCATGGATTAACCTAACCTTGAAATTAACCAAATCAATCATTCCTATGTACTATAGCTACATGTCATAACATAGCTCTATCTTAGCTATTACATACATAAATGTGCATCTAGTCACACGGATTATCAAGTTTATATCAACTCAAGAATACATATCCTATGAATAAATTAATTCTAATCATTGCTTCAATAAGGTATATAATTACAACATAACAATCACATACATGAATCTATTCGTAAGATTACAAATTTTCATCACTGAAGAATACATGTATTCTAAGTAACACAATTCCTATCATAGCTTCAACTAATCTTATGAAATATCATAATCTATATATAACATATCAATATAAAAGAGGGTAGAATCCTCATGCCTTGATTATAGCTACCATGAAATACCGATTCCTTTCTCCAATGACACTAGCTTCAAAAATATCCCGTAACATAGAAATTACCAAGCCTTTGACAATAGTAACCAGCTCACTCCCTCACAACTCTTGAACTATCCTCTTCTCTCAATAAAGAATTATGAAACAAAGAAATAATAATAAAATGGAAAGATGTTATGGAGATGGATAACTGAGATGGAATGAGAAAAAAATGCGAGAGATGATATAATCCCAAAAGATGAGATATATTCATCTATTTATACATAAAATTAAAGAGACTTAATGCTTAAATTAAGCTCTCTAATTTGCCACAACTCTCTTACTTATTGCCACCATTAAGACTTTGTGGCTACTCTCTATCTTTATGGTCGACACATAACAATCCACCATAAAAATACTACAAGTCATACTTTACTAATTCAAAATGATTAGTTATCATTAATCACTTACCTATACAAATAATACTCTATCTCTAAATATCATATGTCTATTGACTAGGTCTTCCCTAATATTTGGAATAGATTCTAACTATATACCGATGAATTAATATTGACTTCCACCTAATTACCAAACACTTATTGACTTAACATCTTGTTATTATGAAATAGGTCAATGCTTTGGTGAAGGTATCAATCCCATTAAATTTGTCCCTTGCAAAGTGGAAGGGAAGGGTTGATGTGTGAATCATGCTTCATATAATAGTGCTTGCTTTGCATGTGAAAGGGAAAAGGTGGTGGTTGAAATAACCATCGCCCTCCCCCTTTGGAGTAGGGTTCACCACCTTTGTATGGTGGGTGTTCCCTCCCATCTTCTATGTAATATCTTGGCAAACCCAACTTATGATGTTGACCGAGCCTTTCCACTTACATGGTAACACACATGTCGACCATTCCACACTCACCATTATGTGGTGTTTGATCGACCCATATGTGGTAAACATGGAGTTAATATGAAGACCAATATAATATATATATAAATATATTAATATATATATATAACATATATATAACATATTATTTATATACATACATTAATATTTATATATTATAAATCGAATAGCACTTTATAATTATCGATCGATGTGCATATATATATTCTAACCATATATATATATATATATATATGAAATCACAAGATAAAAGCCTATCATAGAGATTTAATCCAACATTGCAAACAAGGATATTCAAACCAACACATTAGGACACTTCACTAATCATCAACAATACAAAACATCACCCAAATGATAGAAGACATCTTATCACTACCTAACTAATACAACTCAACTTAAGAAACTAGGTTGTCAGTGTGTGATAGCTCAATAAGGTACATATATAAGATTACCGAACCAAATTAATCTCCTGATTGATACTCCTCCTCCCCTCTAGAGGATCGTTCATTTCCTACATCCAACTCAATACATTACAACAATAGTTAGTTGTTATTAAAAAATCATATATTTCATCTTTAATTATTCAAAATATAAGAATGATTGCACATTCATTAATCGATTTTCCAAATCAAGATAAATATATTCAAAGCATATTCATGTGCTTAAAATATTTTAGCTAAAACTAGTAATAGTATATAGTATTGTCAAAATGAGGTGTAACAAACAAGCCCTACAGTGAAGAGAAAGCAAGCAAGAAGATAAAGATAGATTCAAACAAATCTAATATGTTAGTCAAAGATGTTGAGAAAGCTTTAACTATGCAAGGAAATTTGAAGCCTCTTTTTGAATTTTATGATAAGTTTGATGATGTCGGTCAGTGAATTCTTGAGGAAACCACTATTAAATATTTGAACACATTCAATAGGGTACTTGTTGAGATTATGTTTGAGATTCCTAAAAATCTATATGATGTTTTGGAAATAACAAGAGTTAGTGCTAAGACTGAGGATGACAGACTAAGAGAGTGTGTTGGTAGATCTATGTCCTATGATATCTGTGGAGGAAATAAATAAAATACTCAAACAAGCCAAAAATGAGTTTAGAAGAAAAACAAGAATAAATAAGCTTATGAATGGGGAGATAGATGTAGTGATGAAAGAGATAGAGAGGATATTGAAGGAAATTCTCAAAAAGAATAGATTTTATGTTGTCTTAGAAGAAGATCATGGTGCGAAGGATTTATCTTTTCCAGATGTTCAAGAGTTGCACTCTAAGGATGAACAGGTTGAGGTGAATGTCCCTCTTGCTTTGGAAGAAGGAGAGTTGAATAAAGGTAGTGAAGAGTCGGTGAAAGAATAGTCACTTGAGGATACTTAGAATCCTCCATATCAAGAAAAGACATCTTTGAAGAATGAAACTCCATCAAATGAAGAAGCAGAGAAGGTGACAGAAGTGAAGAAGGAAAATGTCATGGATGCAAGAGACACTGCAGGGGCTATGAAGGAGTTTTTGGAGAAGGATAAACATGAATTGTATGATCCTGAATTGATTCAAGGACCTATCAATTTGGCCACTCTTTCTCCCATTCAGAAGTTAGAACTAACATCATTTGCCCAGGCTGAGGCAAGAGAAGAGATTTTGAAATCTCATATTGAGGACAGTGAGCTGCTAAGTCTTGCATCTAGTGTCTTGGAGAAGATAATGCCCACTGTATACAAATAAAAGCTGGCTATGAGCAATTAAATAAATATTTTATATTTATTTAATAATTATTCTTCTATTAAATAGTTAAATTTGAAAAGATTAATTATTTAATTCATTTTTGTGTCTTTCTATTAATTAATATTTTATTAATTAAATCTTTTAACCAAGTTAATTAAATATCTAATATTTAATTATCCTCTTCAAACAATTAAATATCCAATATTTAATAGTTATTCTCCTATCCTATAGTCTCAAATATTAAATAATTCTCAAAATTATTTAATCCCTTTTCCAACTCACCTTCCATCTCCACTTCATCTTCTCTTTGCCAACTCATCCAACATGTGGCTAAGGAAATTAATATTTCTTAAATATTAATTTATCTTTTATCTTCAACCACCAAATTTAATGAAAATTGTGTATGTACACATATTTCATTACCACTTTCTATATTCTCTCCAACACCCCCTACATCTTAGGAAGAACTTGAGTCCACTTGTCCTATCATGCCTAAATCTTCTCTAACCATCCCTAGATTCCCTCAGTCAGCAACCTAGTCAAGGTGAGATGATTGACACTTGTCTTCTCCTTCCTCCTTTCTCTCAACCTTCACCTTTGCTCACAACCATCCAAATCTATAGATCTAATCATGACCGTTGATCTAAGCCACATCATCTAATCCTCTCAAGTTCTATAAAATCAAGAGCTTCAGTTGAGAGAGAGTTAGTCTTAAAATCAATCATATGCATCCATGAGTTTTTGAAGCAAATAGCAAATAACAATTATCATATAATATCATTTAGCATAATCATTTTAGCAAAATCATGTAGCATTGCATTCATAGTATCAGTTAACTACAAGTTATCAGTCCATTCTTCATATGCCATCTTAGAAACCATCAGTGCATTGTCTGAGAGCACACCATCTACAACCAGGAACAGTGGAGTTAGGACACAATGAGACATAAGTCATGAAGGTATTTAATATTTTATTTCATATGTATTTCATGCAGTTTCATTTGTTGAGTTTGGATTTCTTGTAGCATTTCCATTAGTATTTTGTGAAACTAACTTATTGTAGGTAACATTCTAAGGATGAAATTCAAGTCAACACATTTTGGCACCCACCGTGGGGCTGGACCTTGCATATACCTTTAGAAATCTCACAAAAATTCAAATTAACGCATTTGTAATGCAGATTCACGCATGTGTGAATTTTGACAATGCTTTTGTTCCGCAGGTTAGCACATTTGCCTTCTAGGTTAGCGCATTTGCACTATAGGTTAGTGCATGAGCATTTTAGGTTAGTACTTTTGTCTTAAAGTTTGGGCATATGCATTACAAGCTCGCGCATTTGTGTCCTAGATTAGCTCATTTGTCAAAGAAATCACGCTTTTGTATCCACAGAGAAATGCTTTTGCAGCCTAGGTTAGAGCTTTTGACCTACAGGTTAGCGCTTTTGAGCAAAAAGATAGCACATGTGTTAAATTGGCGCTTTTGTTTACAAACTGACAAAAATTTCTTCCAGGTCCGAATGGCCAAGAAATCAAATTTTTTAGACTACTAACATGCATGTGTAGGATGGTGTTTAAGGCAAATTTTATGCATTTCCTCATCTAGTTAATTAAAAGTCTTTACTTGGGAAGTAATATATCATATCTTGTTCATCTAGTTTAACTAAGAGGATGAATTGACACCATGCAACTTGCATTTTTAGTATTTTCTCTAAATAGTTGCACATAGACTTTTAAAAGGGCTTAAAGGAACACCATGCTTGTTGGAGCAACATCTCCAAATAGGACTTAGCCAGCAATTGCTTTGAAAAGGTTAAAAAGAACACTTGTATTCCATGTCTCAAAAGTGGTAGGTATATGCTCTCCCCTTAATTGGGTGACCAAAAAGCCAAACCCACTCTTTTACGCTTTCTTTATTTTCAAGCAATTAAATCCTTTAGAGGGCCTACCTTCTCGAGCTGCCTTGAGGGGGCTAGTGAGAGGGGAATGACCTAAAGTGGAAATAGGCTAATACCAAGTCCTTCCAATCCACTATAAATAAATTGTGTTTGTTATGAAAGTCCCAAACAACATGTGCTGATAAGTTCATACCGACACTATGTTTCCCCATAAACCCTATGGAGCGTAACCTCTATAGGTCGGGAACCTTTTGTATTTATAGAGCTGAAAGTGCTGCACGTATGGCCACATGACCAGAAGCTTTTACTAAAAACCACTTGTATTAGTTGCCAAAATCCTTCTAGTTGTTGGTGTAGGAGGTCGGACCTCTAAAGCGGCTCACATACATACAGTTCCTAGTAGAAATATAAAGTTTTCCATGAGGAGTTTTCATGGAAACTGGTGCTTGGCTGCCCTGAAGAAGTGAGTACCAAGGGTGGAGCTAGTGGGGTCAAGCATCTAAATATCCGCTTTGAATAGCATAGCCTTAGGGGAAACCCCAAGTGAGATTCAACAACTATTGTCTCAGCCTACCATTGGGATTGTACTTGCTTGTGCATTTTGTTTATTAAACATTGTGTCTTCTATGTCTGTAACATGTTCCGAATGGTCAAAGATTGAAGAAAATTATCATCTACAAGAAATCAAAAATCCAACAAATTATTGAAAAAGTGTGATCAAAAGGGTGATACAAAAGCTTCCCAACACTTGAAACACAAGATCAAAATCAAAATATCAAAACATCAATATCAAAATAATTCTTGAAGTAGATTTGTCTCTAAACCATCACGTATTTTCAAACTAGCTCAAATAAGTAGGTCACTAATCCAACAGGTTATACCCAAAAGGTTCTATAAACATCAACATTCAACAAGCTATTGATTCAAACATCTTAAGTGCAAAAATCAACATCCTTGTCAAGTTTCTCATCAGGATAATCAAATCTTCTATCACAAAGCTTGATCAATCTATACTAGGTTCCTAATCTTGGATATATCTTTCCTATTTTAAACCTAGGTTATATCAAAACCAGAATCACACCAATATTGGAATCAAACAAACTTGTGAATTGCCAAATGCTTATATGACTTTTAAGTATCACCTAAAGAAAATAAAACCCAGTTATAAAGCTATTCGGAAAAGGATAGGACTCTTGTATATCAATCGCAAGATCTTATTGAAACATAGGACATTCCTACACCATTTTCGTCACTACCTACGTGGTTGCGGTACAAAATTTGATGGTGAAATTTTGCAAAGACGTGCTTTTCAACAAAGAGACGCTTTATCCCAATGAACAAACAATAGTGGTAAAATCAACAAGGCATATCTTCCTAAAGCAATAATCACCTATTGATTTTGACCTTTGGAACTTTCAAACAAACTTTGAAATAATCACATGCTAGTTTGGACTAGAGCCCAACATGAACAACTTCGAAAACAACAACAAATGGAGGAAGAAGATATTCATGTATTCCACACTTTTGGATTTACTACTGTTGATGAAGAAGCAGTCAATAGCACCAATAGATACCTTGAGCAAGATTTTAAATTTGATAGGCTAATGGAAAAATTGTTAGCAAAACAAAAAGAAAAATATCTCTTGGTGTTGGCAAAATCTGGAGCTAAACTACCACAAGACTTTAACATAGAATGCTTGAAACAAGATGCGGAGGCAAGTAACACCCAAAACATGTTAGGAATAAGGTGTCTCAACCTTGGATAATTCCTATTCCTATTATTTATTTTGTAAAATGTATTTCTTGCAAATAATGTAATTAAGTGTGAGTGTACATGTCTAAGTTGGCATGTTGATGTGTCACTCCACTTGATGTGTTGACATCTTGAATTGTGTGTAAGGAGATCATGGATGAAATTCTTATGATGGATTCCTATGACAGGTAAGAGCTATTTCTAGGAGATTTCAATGACGGGTGAAGACATGCAAGACATGTGGCAACTGATAAAGTTGAGTACTATACACTCTTCCTCAATCATGGGGTTCGGGGCATCGTCCCAAAAATTTGTTTAGGGTTCCTATTTTCTCGGAGAATGGTAAAACCCTAATATGGCTATCTTTGGAAGTTACCCTAAAAAGGAAAGCACATAAGCAGTTTTTAGGGTTACAGACTGTGATACGAAAAGAGGGTATTGTTGGTACGATATCGTGCTACTAGATTTTGTCTTTAAGTGTGATTGTCTCTTGAAAGAACATGCATTGCAAGTGTGTTGTAACCGTTGTGTTGAAGATAATACATTGTGTAGGTTTTGGAGTGCTGGGGTTTTTTACTGAAAGGTTTTCCCCAGGGTAAATCATTGTCTCATTCTCTATTCTTTGTATGCATGGAATATGGCTGCAATATCTTTGTTAAAGTAGTTAACGAATCTAAAATTGTAAGGATTTAAAAGAATTTGCACAATACTTTCCTCTAGAGATTAATGTAGGAAGTTGTTTCCGCACCTGAGTTTTCTTACAAAACATAGATGATCCAAATAACGAGGATGTAAAAAAAGAAAGTCATGAAGAAACAAGGAAAGAAAAGGATGACACAAGAAAAGAGCGTAGTGATAAGAGAACTCATGAAGAAACAAGGAGAAACTATGTGGATAATCCATTGTCAAATCTTACTCAACAAATACAAACTCTACAACAATAGATGCAAGATGTGCAAAATGGGACAAGCTCTAAGAAGTATTCACCAGAAGATATATTCCCATATCCGTTCGATAAAAATTTGAATATGATCCATTTCTGTAACATTGTGAGATTCCTAAATATGACAAATATGATGGAAAATCTTATCCTCAAGATCACATTAGGGAGTTTTGTACTATGAGCATGGAATTTGCTCATGATGAAACTTACCTTATGCGTCTTTTTCCTAGGAGTTTAAATGGACAATCAATGGAGTGGTTTTCAAGATTACCATCCGGAATCAAATCCTTTGAAGAACTTGTGAATAGGTTTATTTCACAATACTCCTACAATATAAGGAATGAAATAACAATGCTGGATCTCTGCAATGTTAAACAAAAGAATGCTGAATCCTTTATGATTTTCTTACAATGATGTAAATACATGTTTAATAGGTATCCCCGAGATGTACCTGATCAAGAAAAAATGGACATATTCATTGATAATCTTATCAGTGAAATGAGTTATCGACTCTGGATGCAATGTCCTCCCTCTTTTGCCAAAATGATCAAGAATGGTCTGAAAATAGAGAATGCAATGGTAAAGAAAGGAGAACTAAAACTTTATAATAATTCATAGAACAACAACAATAACAACAACAACAATGACAAACCCAAGTTCTGGTCAAAGAATAGGAATGTCAGCAATGAAGGGAATGACGATAATAGTACTACAAAACAACAACAACCAATTTTTAATCTATCCAGTCAAATCCCAAGAAATAACAATCCAAAAAACAATAAAGCCAAGTCCTTTTTCTCCAATCCTTGGAGGAAATTCACAAACATTGGAGAATCCTTGGAATCAGCCCTAAAAACTTTGCTTGCCAACAAATTGATTGTTTTACCAGAAGTGAGAAGTTATGAACCACCAGTCAAGCCCAATTGATGGAATGACAATCATTTTTGCAATTATCATCGAAATAAAGGACACCTAACAAATGATTGTCATAGATTGAAACACCTTATCCAAGATCTAATCAATAATGGAACCATCACAGTGGATAGCCATAAGGCAAATGAATCACACTTGGCTTTCAAAACTCCACTTCCAAATTATGACAAAGGTGAATCATCCCAATTAAAAGATGATAAAGGAAAAGCCAAAGTTAATTATACTTATACATACGATGATGTGGTAAATATGATCATTGTTAATGAAAATGCATCTTCAAAACCAATCAATGTTATCATGAGAAGCAAAGCAAAGGTTACCTTTCCAGGTATAGCAAAAGACCCAACATCCACATCACAACAATACAATTTAGTAGAACAATTACAACAAATACCCACTCAAATATCAATTCTGGAACTTCTCAAGGTTTCACCTATGTAAGGAAATTTTGGAGAAAGATTTAGTGGAAACAACAATTTCAAAAGATTTCGATGTAGATCAGTTCCAAAACATGGTAGGACACCTTATAGCTCCTCATTGCTTATCATTTTCTGAAAATGATGATGCATCCTTACAACATCCTCACAATTCTCTCTTACATGTTGAAGTCTCCATAAATAAAACTCGTGTCAAACATGTGCTCATAGATGGAGGAGCTAGCTTAAACATTTATGCATTAAGTTTGATAAAAGCTTTGGGATATTCAAAGAATCCAATAGACCCAAAAAAGAAAATAACCATCAAGGCTTATGATGAAGCAGAACATTCTTCTAAAGGAATTGTTGTGCTACCAATAAGGATAGGACCTATGGAAAGGGAAACATTATGTCAAGTTTTAGATTTGAACCTCTCTTACAACATTCTTCTAGGAAGACCATGGATTCACAAGATGCAAGCAGTTCCTTCTATGTATCATCAATGTGTGAAATTTTCTCATGAAGGAAAAGAGGTCACTATAATTGCAGATTCCAATCAATATTGCAATAATTTGAAGCCAACACAAGATACAAGAGTTGTACATAACAAAGAATCAGTATATCCTACCAAGGAAATTCAAGCAAATTTATGGGAAACTTTTGAAGAAGAACTCAAGTTAAATGATGAAGGAATGGGAAAATACTCTTTGCATAATTTTCCACTTTCCCCTAAGTCATATGGTAAGACTACAGATATTCAATCAAAGCCAAAACGTATGTTTAAAGGAACATTTGTTAGTGCTGGAACTCTTGACGAAGAAAATGAAGACAAAGACATTCTTGGTTGGTTGTACAAGGATGAAGACAAAACTATAGCAACAACAACAGAAGTCAATATTCCCATAAAACAATATGGAAAAGGATGTGAAATCATGCAAAAGATGGGATATGAAGGAAAAGGACCAATTGGTAAGAAATATCTGTTGGTATTTTGGTATGGTTTTGTCATTGATGTCAACACCTGCTAAATACACCTACTTTGGAGATCTAGCAACATTCACTGGCAATCAGTAAACTGTTCAAACAATCACCGGTATATGGTTAACCAGCAGGATATAATGTTCACTGATACTTGCAATGACATGGAAGACACTTGGTAATGTTAAAGACATCATGTGGACACTTTTCCTTGAAGTAATATCATTGGTATATTCTTATTTGCATATTTGCTTTTACCGGCAAATAGGTCCAGGTTATCTAGGGTTACACTGGCAGGTTTATCTTTTCTAGATCAGTATGGCACACTATGGAGATGATTTATTATTGTTATAAAAGCATTAAGCTGACATGTTCAATCGGATTATTGCATCGGATATTGTATTATTTGTAAAATGTTTTATTGTAATATCTTGTAGAGCCGACCTACTAAAATTGGTCTTAGGGTATGGTATAAATGTAAGATCTTATTTGTAAGATCAAATGTGGAATGCAAAAAAGATTTAAGGAAGGATATATGTGAGATCAAGCAGAGATATACACGAAGACATCATTTGAAGGTGAAGTTAGGTTTTTGTAGAAGCATATCAACATTACACTCGTACTGAATCCAGCATATGAAGATGCTATTTTGTGCAGTACATTCTCATTGGATTTAACCATCCAACTATAGTCAGTGTGACTCCCATTTGTGTTTGAGTAGTGAGCTCTAGGCTATTGGCCTTTTTGCATGTGTAGACCCCTCTTTGTACACTTACTATCTGCAGTAGTATCATCTGATTGTGGGTAAGATTTCCCATTGTGGTTTTTCCCCTTACAGGGTTTCCACGTACAAATATTTGTGTCATGTGTTGTGGTTGACTTTGTGCTTATGTTTCATGCATTAATTCTTACCGGTACAACATTTCCTGTTAACACTATTTACCGACACATTTAACTCTCTTACCGGTATTAAGCATTAAGTTGGTTAATAAGATTTTGGTTTGAATTTATTAGACAACTGATTCACCCCCCCCCCCCTCTCAATTGTCCCCAGGACCTACAGCATCAAGGTATTTTAGAATTTATTTGTCCGCACTCACAGTCCATGGAAGATAAATCTGGGCTGGGATATCTAAAGTCTAATCAAAAGCAACATAATCATCAATAGCAAAAATGGAGAAAGAAATAAGTTTCTAAAGAAGAAAATTGGCAAGAAAAGCTACATCAAGTGGCCGAAACAATAACCAATAAACAAAAAGAGCAAGAAGAACATGGAAAGAAAGAAGAGGAGATTATCAGCAAAGGTGACAAAAAATATTGTCAACAAGTTTTGAACATACAAACAAAGGCAAAATCTGAACAAGATATTCTAGAAGCAGTAAAAATAGAGATGACAGAAATCAGAGAACTTTTTGCACCATACGACATTCCAGTATGGTATAGTGGAGTAATCTTAGATCAAGATTCAGAGATAGATTCCAATGAATATGAATGGGGTCCAGATGTCTTATCTACTACATCAAGTAAAGAAAACAATGAAGATCAAGCAGCTATCACGAAAGAAGACTTGTCTATTGCAGAACAAAAGATGAAGTTAGAAAGAAGACAAGCGATAATTAGAATTCAAAGAAAAGAGGCGTATGCAAAAAGAAAAGGGAATGACAAAGATAGAGAAGCAATGCCACAAGAAATGCAAACAAAGATCTGATGTGCAAGAACCATAGAAGAATTAAGAGATAGTCAAGTTGGATTGACTATTTGTCCAGAAGAAGTTGAATTTGAAAGAAGACAAAATCTAGCAAAAGAATCCTCTTTATCACATACACAAGTATGTCAACTCGAAAATATAGATGAGGTCAATCAAGAAGGAACTTGCAATGTTAAAGATGTGCGTGTTGACATAATCCATTCATTTAAGGGACAAACATCAGTTGAAGAACCACTTGAGTGTGATCTACACAATGCTAATATTAATTTTGTTAAGACTAATTTGGAAATGCTTGGGAAAGACAATTCTTAAAAACATTTAAACAATACCTATTTTATGCCAAGCTATGATCATTATGTCATGAACATTGAAACACCTAATGATGACAACAATTACGATTTACCCCTTCTTCATCCTGAATTAATTGATTGGGATAGTTTAGACAACCCCAAATTGAATGTCTTTTCCAATGATCATGACTTAGTCGTGTACCTTAACGTTGTTGAACCCATCCCAACTAAGATATCTTCCATTGTAGAATCAAGTGATGTTTCTTATAGTCAAGAGAGTGCCAAATTTTCCAGTCGCAAAAGAGAAATAAAACAAGGAAAGAGACCTATTGTTGAATACCATGTCATGGCAACATTAGATCAATCAAAAGAGAAAACAAAGGACATATCTGATGGTGAAAACCTCCTTGAGGTGCCAGAAGATGGAAAGTTTGACATTCTTGCTGCATATTTTCAAGAGAGATTTTCTATTCTGATAGAAACAATAGAAGTAGTAAACATTGATACATCAAAGGATCCTAAAATACTTCATTTTTCTGCCTCATTATCAGAAAAAGAGAGGAAAGAATACATGGAATTCTTTAAGAAAAGACAAGTAAATTTTTCTTGGTCTTATGCCAATATACAAGGACTTAATCCTGATCTTATCATGCATCATCTTAATGTGGATCTAAAAGCAAAACCCGTTAAGCAGAAGCTAAGAAAGATGCATCCGCGCATTGCTCTTCTTGTAAAGACCGATCTGGAGAAACTATTAGAAGTGGGTTTCAGAAGACCAGTTGCTTATCCAGAATGGGTTTCAAGTATTGTACCAGTATCAAAACCAGACAAGAGCATAAGAGTTTGTACTGATTTCAGAGATCTAAATAAAGCATGTCCAAAAGATGATTTTTCGCTACCAAACATTGATATCATAGTGGACTTATCAGCAAGACATGAGATGTTTTCATTAATGGATGGCTTCTCAGGATATAATCAAATAAGAATAGCACCTGAAGATCAAGAGAAAACAACTTTCACCTGTGCATGTGGAACATATTGCTGGAATGTTATGCCATTTGGGCTCAAGAATATAGGAGCAACTTATCAAAGGGTTGTGATGATAATTTTCCATGATATGATGCACACATTTATGGAAGATTATGTTGATGACATACTTGCAAAATCTCACACAAGAAAAGAACATTTGAACATTTTAAGCAAGATTTTTGACAGGCTAGAAAGGTATCAATTGAGATTAAATCCAAAGAATTGTGCATTTGGGATAACCTTTGGAAAGCTCCTTGGGTACATTATATCAGCTTGTGGCATTGAAGTAGATCCTGAAAATGTCAAAGCTATCATGGAGATGGAGTCACCTAAGAACATAAGTCAATTGTGATCTTTACAAGGAAGGTTTCAATCAATCAAGAGATTTGTTTCTCAGTTGGCTGATAGATGTCTTCCATTTACCCATCTTCTACATTAAAATGTTCCATTCAAATGGGATATAAAATGTGAAGAATCTTTCTTACAAATAAAAGAATATCTTATGAGTTCTCCAGTACTGATATCACTAGCCAAAGGGAAACCATTGTTACTCTATATCTCCGCAACAAGTGTATCATTAGGCACTCTCCTAGCTCAACATGATGATGAAGGAAAAGAAAGAACAGTTTACTATATCAGTAGAATGCTTGTTGGCTACGAATTAAATTATTCCTCAATTGAAAAGATATATCTAGCAGTTGTATTTGCAACTCAGAAGCTACACCATTATATGTTGATTCATTTTGTGAAACGAATAGCAAAGATAGATCCTCTCAAATATTTGTTGAGCAAGTCAACATTGACAGGGAGACTAGCCAAATGGGTTATGATACCGAGTGAATTTGACATAGAATATGTTGATCGGAAAGCTATCAAGGGACAAGTCATCACTGATCAATTGGTTGATGCACCTTTACAAAATGACATGCCTTTGCACATCAAATTTCCCGATGCAGATATCCTAATAGTAAGTACAAACTTTTGGGAATTGTACTTTGATGGTTCTTATACCAAATATGGATCAAGCGTAGGAATCTTTTTCATCACACCTTAAGGACACACAATTCTAAAATCGTATAGACTATGATTTCCATGCACCAATAACACTGCCGAGTATGAAGCATTAGCTATAGGGCTTAAAATGGCTATTGAGTGGAATGTCAAAGAACTACATGTCTATGGAGATTCACAACTTATCATCAATCAAGTAAATGATGAATATCAAACAAAGGATGATAAGCTTATGCCATACAAATAGTTGGTGGAGGAATTTAAAGAACACTTTAAAGAAATCACATTCACCTAGATTCCTAGAAATGAGAATAAAGTAGTAGATGCAATGGCTACAATAGAATCTCTCTTACAAAATAAGGAAAATCAATAGCATTATGAGTTTCTCATGGAAAATATCTTAACCCGTACCTTCCAATCCTAGCATACCTATCAAATTTTCCATATATCAGGAACTAGTCAATCCTTATATGGTCAAACCTACCAATATTTGAAAGATCATATCCTTCCTCTTGAATTATCTCATAATCAGAAACAAAATTTTATTCGTCAGTCCTCTCGCTATACTATGATTTCTGATATCCTATATAGGCGTGGTCTAGATGGTACTTTATTGAGATGTCTTGAAAAAGATGAATCTGAGAGAGTTCTTAATGACATTCATGCAGGTATTTGTGGTACACACTCAAGTGGTTTAACATTGGATAAGAAACTTCTTTGTATGGGTTACTTTTGGCCTATTATGGAAAGAGATTCATTCACCTATGCTAGAAAATGTAAACAATGTCAGATCCATGGAAATATCATTCATGTGCCAGCACAAGAGTTATATCCTATGATAGGATCATGGCCATTTTCACAATGGGGCCTTGATTTGGTAGGAAAGATCAATCCTTCATCTTCTAATGAACATAAGTTCATTTTGATTGCTACTAAATATTTTACTAAGTGGATAGATGCAGTTCCTTTAACAACAGTGATAGGAAAATAAATATCATCATTCATTTTGATTAACATAATCTATCACTATGGAGTTCCTATGACCATTATCACTAATAATGGAAGACCATTCAAAAATCAAGATGTGAAAGAGATAAGTGAACAGTTTCAGATCCCACATAGGTTCTCTACTCCATATTATCCACAAGGTAATGGTCAAGCTAAGGCATCAAACAAAACTATCTTGAAAATCTTGAAGAAAACAGTCAATGAAGCTGGAAAAGATTGGCACATTCAGCTAAACCCTTCTCTTTGGGCATATTGAACTAGCGTCCGCACTCCAACAGGGGCAACTCCATATTGTTTGGTCTATGGATCAGAAGCTATATTACCTATAGAAGTAGAGATACCTTCTCTATGAGTATCCTTGCACGGTCTTATACCAGAAGAACAACGAGTCTCTCGACTCCAGGAACTAGAAATGATTTAGGAATGTTGCCAAAATGCAACAAAACATTTGAAATTATACCAACAAAGAATGGAAAGAAGCTATAACCACAGAGTCAAGCCACGTATTTTCCAAATTGGAGATATAGTTCTAAGGAAGAATTCAAGAAATCAGCAAGACCAGGAAAAGAAGGGAAAATTTGAACGGAATTGGCTAGGACCTTTTGTCATAGTAGCAACATATAAATCAGAAGCATACAAGTTATCTACCCCTGAAGGTGATTGGTTTGATGAACCTATCAATTCTATCCATCTCAAGAAATTTTATGCTTGAGATATATAGTCCTGATAAAATCAATAAAAAGCATATACAGTCTTGAAAAAATCAATAAAAAGCATATACAGTCTTGAAAAAATCAATAAAAGCCATATAAAATCCAACAAAATGCAATAAATTTAGATGGTGAAAACCTGATAAACATGTGCTATCTAAGAAGTAAGCTATGCCATCTATGAGATCGCTTTGCGCACCTATCTACTCTATCCTATCACATCCATCACTTCCATACATTTTATCTTATCCATTCCATCTTTCACATCCATTGCTCTGAACCATTTAGCAAGAAATATGCAGCCTACCAACATCTATCAATCTTTGACATACTTATCGCAGTCATTGTCTTGGACCTTATCAAAATCAATCAATCTGCATTTGTATCCCTCCATGGTTTGGATCTTTATCAATTCATACATCCATAATAAAATTTTGTTTCCGCTGGGGGCAAAATCCAAATTCCTTTTGCTAAGGTGATCTTTTGAATCTTTGAAAATCCAAAACATTCGAAAAACTTAGAAAAAACCAAAAACACCTAGGATTTTGAAACAGATAACGAGAAAACAAAGCAACAAAAATCAAGGCATTTCATCAACAAACTGAATCCTAAAACTCAAAAAAATCAAAGAAATCAATCAGCAAGTAATAAAGGATTATCAAATATCATTCGTCAAGATGATTATATCAGTTAATGACCATAAGAACATGTGAATGACATACAAGATTCAATGTTTATATCTTGATTTTATTGCTAATCATGTACTCTATGCAACTCAAGGACATGACTAGAAAAGCTATGATGAGGCATGATTATTTTCTTTGATTGTTGTATGTGATTTATCTCTTACTATGATATGAACTTGTCTCAGGATATGATTGACAAAAGATCAAGGAGGATGTTCCAAGTCATGCATGAAAGGAGATACTCCTTGTCTATTCTGCAAGCAATAGTCAGGTCAACTTGATCCATTATATCAAGTTGCTTGTACTAACTTGCTATATCAAAATCCATGTAAGGAATACTCAAGTCATCTTGAATCATTATGTCAAGTTGCTTGTATTTTCTTACAACATTTTAAAGCTCAATGATGAAATCAAAGCACTATTACAAGATAACATATGATGAATGATAGTTTTGATACTTAATGTAAGTACAAATCCAATAGCTAACAAGATGAGAGGGGGGGGGGTGAATCATACAAACTTAATCTTCCATAAAATCAACAAATTCAACCTTGGTAACATATACTTCAGTAATATAACCAAAATTGCTAAACATGCAAACTCAAAAGCATATAAATATCATAACACTCATAACACTCATAACACCGGATTTAACGTGCAAACCCAAATAGGGAAAAACCACTGTGGGATTTCGGACCCACTAAGAAATATACTCTTCTAGAGTATGCTCGGTTAAAAACAAATCCTGTTAAAAATTACAAACACATTACTAGATGTGACCTGGTTAAGGGATTTCCCTTAGATCTGCTAGGATCTTCACCTTGTTAGAAGTGACCTTGTTAAAGAAATTCAAACACTCAATCAGAATGTCACCTTGCTAGAGGGTTTTACAAATAAGACTGTTAAGTCCACTCAGTTAAGAGATTTTCTGTCACTTTACAAAATAACAGTAATAAAATCTATCTGCAACTTCAAATCTAAAATGCTAAAGTAGATTCTTATTTTCTCGATACAATAGGACTTATCTTGTCCATCTGCTAGGCTCTATACTCTGTTATTTAGACAGGTCTTCAAGCTTCTATGCTCGGTAATCACTATCTAGCATCCATGTGCATACACTTGCCCGCATCCATTGTTTATCAATAGTTCCTTATTTATAAACAATTTGCTAACCGCTTAATCTCCTTGATCACATTTCTTATGATCAATCGTAGCCATCAGATCTTCAAACTTTGACCAGGTTCAATGTATCCTTTGATCTAAAATTTTTTTTACCCCACCTTGGAACTTGCATACATTTCTTGGAACTTGTGCTAGGGTATTGCCGTTCAATCTGAGCTGTAGATCTTCTTGCTGATTTTCCTTTGCCATAGATTCTTTAACAAACTTCATGCATGACATACCAATGATTCAATCATAGCTAGCTCATCAGCTTCCTTCATTAAATAATGCTTTTATTCATTCAATGCATTATGTTACGACTCGGTTGCAACTTGGTAAATACTAAACTTCACTCGGTAGACATTCTGCCTTCATTAGCCAATAGCGATAACCTTAGGGTTTACCGACTAGGTTCTTTGCTCGGTAACATGGTATAGTATTAACCTTACAATCAATAACATATGTAGGATATCAAAACAATCGAAACATCATGATCTCATCATTGTCTAACTCGGTAATAGTTGCCCATTGAATAACTTATTTCCCCCCTCATTCATCACATTCTTTCTGTGTCTTTTACCAACATCTTTATACTCATCAAATCATACTTTTTAAGATATGGCAACATCATACTGAATTAGAAAATCAATTTCTTGACATCAATGACAAAACAATAATATTAAGATAGTAAACATCCTTAATCAATTATATCCATAATCATCAACAACATTCTCGATATCCTTATTGAAATACCAACAATCTCTCCTTGTTTGTTATAATGCCAACAATCTCCCGCTTTGGCATTGATGGCAAAACCAATTGATTTGACCTAATTGATTCAGATTGTTGTGAGATTCTGAAATGTTGAAATGCTCTCCCTCTGTCATCAGTCTTCTCCCCCATACATTAGTATGCACTCCTTTTCTCTAGTCTTCTCCCCCTTTGACAACAATGCCAAAAAGTAAAGAACTAAAACATAATTTCTTCTTGTATGAAGTGATTTCCTACTATTATGTCAACTTAGTCTCAGTCAGAGCATTTTGTCTTCAATTCCTGTCCCATGTATTGTTTCCTGTACTGTTTCCTGTATACCTTTAGAAAACATCCTAAAGTGTGTAAATCAACATCAACTCCTAAAAGATATTTTAGAGAGTCATCGAATTGATGCTTTCACCAAACTTGGTCAGTGAATGAAAGATAGGGGTAGGACCCCTAAATTACTTCTGAGATATTCAAAAGTGTCCCTTGGCAGTGCCTGGGTGAAGATATCTGCTGTTTGTTCCTTTGTGCTAACATACTCCAACACCATTTTCTTCTCTTGAGCTTCTTCTCTAAGATAATGATATTTGATAGAGATGTGCTTTGTCTTAGAGTGCATAATAGGATTCTTTGAAATGTTAATGGCACTAGTATTGTCACAGAATATAGTTACTGGCTTGGTAACTTTCTCATTTATACCTTCCAACAGTTGTTTGATCCATGCTATGTTGGTACAATTCAATGCTGCAGCAACGTATTCAGCTTCTGTTGTTGACTATGAAACACATCCTTGTTTCTTGCTAAGCCAACTCACTAGTCTTTCTCCTAAAAAGAAATCTCCTCCACTTGTGCTTTTCCTATCATCAATATTGTCTGCCCAATCAGCATCAGTATAAACTTTTAAATCAAAATCATTTCTTTTCTAATATAGTAAGCCATAATCTTTAGTGCCTTTCAAGTATCTAAAAATTCTCTTGATTGCTGTCATGTGTGTTTCCTTAGGATCTGCAGAGAATATTGCAACTATACCTACTGCATGTGTTATATCTGGCTTGCTGTGAACAACATATTGTAGCTTTCCAATCATGGATCGGTAAAGTGTCTCATCAACAGATGTAGATTCATCATTCTTTGACAGTTTACAGTTGGTAGTCATAGGAGTACTTACTGGTTTTGAATCCTCCATTCCAAATTTCTTCAAGATTTCCTTTATGTACTTGGATTGAGTAATGAAAATCTCATTTTTCATTTGCATTATTTGTAAACCTATAAAATACTTTATCTCACCGATTAATGACATCTCAAATTTTTTTCTCATTTCATTTCCAAAGTTCTTGCATAAAGAGTCATTTCCACAAAAGATAATATCATCAACAAATATGGCTGAGATTAGTATTCCATTTTCATCATTCTTCATGTGCATATTGTTGTTTTCACTTGTCCTTATAAAACCAATCTTGATTAAATAAGAGTGCAATCTTTCATACCATGCTCTAGGTGCTTGTTTCAAACCATATAAAGCTTTGTTCAATTTGCATACCTGATCTTTATTATTGTCTTCAATAAATCCTTTAGGTTGTTCAATAAAAAATTCTTCTTCTAATATACCATTCAAAAATGCAGATTTGACATCCATTTGATATACCTTGAAATTCTTGTAAGAAGCATATGCCAACAATGTTCTTACTCCTTCAAGTCTTGCCACAGGTGCAAAAGTCTCGCCATAATCAATTCCTTCTTCTTGAGCATAACCTTTGCAAGCTAGTCTTGCTTTATTTTGAATGACCTCACCTTTTTCATTCAGCTTGTTTCTGAAAATCCACTTTGTACCGATTACATTTTTGTCCTTTGGTCTTGGGATTAGTGTCCATGTGTCATTCTTCTTGATTTGATCAATCTCTTCTATCATAGCATTTATCCAATCTTCACTATTAAATGCCTCTTTCACTATTCTCAGTTCAAATTCAAATATCAGACATGTGTTCTGTCTTAGTTTGTTCCTTGTCATCACTGGATCATCCTTATCTCCTATAATCTGACTTGATGCATGATGTCTTCTGACATACTTGGCTAATACAGACTCGATAGGCTCTGTATAATCTTCTTCATCACTCAGTAACTGGATATTCTCTTCATTTCCTTCTACAGTTTTCTCAGTAGGACTTGTCGGTTGAACATAGACAAATTCATCATAGTCTTCTGGTCTCTTGGAATTTCCTTCATCATTTCTTTCTACAAATTCATCAATTTTCACATTTGCACTTTCTACTATTTTGTTAGATGATTTGATCAGACATTTAAATGCTTTACTTCTAGAAGAATAACCAAGAAATGTTCCTTCTTCACTTTTCTAATCAAACTTTCCATTTCTATCATCCTTGTGTACATAGCATCTACTTCCAAAGATTTTAAAATAACTTACATTAGGTTTCTTGTCATACCAGATTTCATATGGTGTTTTCAAAGTTCCTTTCTTCAGTTGTACTCGGTTCAAGGTGTAAACTGTTGTGCTTATTGCTTCTCTCCAAAATGTTTGTGGCACTTTCTTTTCAATCATCATTGTCCTAGCACAATCCACAATAGATCTGTTTCTTCTCTCAGCTATTCCATTTTATTGTGGAGTTCTCGGTGCAAAGACTTGTCTTTTAATACTATGATCATTGCAGAATAGGTTGAACTCATCAGATGTAAACTCTCCTCCTCTATCTGATCTAAGACATTTCAGTTGTCTTCCTATTTCATTTTCAACTCTTGCCTTGTACCATTTAAACATTTGAAAAGCTTCTGATTTTTCTTTTAAAAACATTATTGACATCATCCTTGAGTAATCATCCACAAAAAATATGAAACATTTATCACCATAATAACTTTGAACTTTCATAGGACCACAAAGATCAGTGTGCACGAGATCTAAAATTCCCTTAGAAGTGTAGGACTTACTTGTAAAGCTTGATCTTGTCATTTTACCCATCTGGCATCCTCAGCACATAGCATTCTTAGGCTTTTCCAAACTCGGTAGACCTCTTACTCGGTGCTTCTTGCTTATTTTGATCAGATTATCAAAATTTAAATGACCAAACCTTTTATGCCATGACTAGGTATCATCTATCTTTGCATATAGACACTTGTTCTGAGTTGAGTCAAGATGAAATGTATTACCTTTTGTTTGTGTCCTGGTAGTAGCTAACTTTCCATGCTTGTCATGAACTTTGACAATTCCTTTCTGAAATTCTATTAGGTATCATGTATTGTTTAGCTGTGCTACACTCAACAGATTGTATTTCAAACCTTCAACCCAATAAGCATCATTGCATCTTGCATTGTCAAGAAGTGTTATAGATCCTTTAACTTTTACCAGACATGGTGCATCATTACCAAATCTTACATAACCTTCATCATAGTCTTCTAACATAATAAACTTGTGTTTATCACCTGTCATGTGATGTGAGCATCCACTATCTATGATCCAAGAATCATTAGTATTTATGTGAGATATTAGGGCTCTTTCTTCATACCTTTCTTCATCTGATCCATCTTTGATGGTCACATAAACTACTTCCTCTGTATCAGTTTCATCTAATTTATCATCATTGGATTCCTCATTGGCTATTAAGCATGACTTTCTATCTCTTCTTCTGAAGTCTCGGTGTCCTCTGTAATGATTATCTTTCTGTTTGTCATCTTGATAATCTCTCTTTTCAGTAGAATCTTTGTCAGGATAGTTAGAAGCAATATGTCCTATCTTATCACAACTAAAACATTTCAAAGGTAGTTTTCCTTTATACTTACCTTTGCCTCTCGGTAACCTTCTGGCTAATAGTGCTTCAATCTCTTCTTGCTTTCTGATTTCTTCATACAGTTTGTGTACTGCCTGCATGTTTTTGCAAAATCTTTCACTTGCTCCACTGTGTTCCCCTTTAGTGTACTTACTCATTCTATCATTGTAATCATCAGATTCACCAATATGAAAAGAACTAAATGTAGATTCAACTTTATTTACCGATGACCCACTATTATCAAAGTTACTTAACTCAAATTCATGTATCTTACCAATAGTAGCATCTAAAGAAACTGGCATATTGGGTACAAACCTTAATTCATTGATTGCAGATACTCGGATTGCATAAGCTGGTAGAAGGATTCTTAATAACTTACTTGTTATATCCTTTTCTTCAATAGTTCCACCTGCTTCTTTGATTTGATTGACAATCTCCTTTAGTCTTGTACTGTACTGGGTTATGTTCTCACCTTCATTCATCCTCATAGATTCAAGTTGTCCTCTTAGACTATCCACTTTTGCTCTTTGAACATGTTCATCTCCACCATACACAGATATGAGCTTGTCCCACATTGCCTTTGCATCATTGTAGCCTTCTAGATCATTCAACTCTGAACCGGTCAATGCAGATGTTATTTCAATTATTGCTTGAATATGTTCTTGCTTTGCCTTTATCTCTTCCATTGTCAATGGATAGGTGCTTGATGTAACAAAATCATTCTTCAGATAGTATACAACACATTCTCCAACTCCTGATAGGTCCAGCTTCATCCTTTTCTTCCATGTAGAGAAACTTGACTTGTTCAGCTTCGGTGCATCCCTCTTATACATCTTTGGATCTTTGCCTCAAGTACCTTTAAACTTTTTCTTCTGGAGTCCAAAGCTCTGATACCAATTGATAGTTCTAATACTTAATGTAAGTACAGATCCAATAGCTAACAGGATGAGAGGGGGGGGTGAATCATACAAACTTAATCTTCCGTAAAAACAATAGATTCAACCTTGGTAACATATACTTTAGTAATATAACCAAAACTGCTAAACATGCAAACTCAAAAGCATATAAACATCATAACACTCATAACATTAGATTTAATGTGGAAACCCAAATAGGGAAAAACCACTGGTGGGTTTTGGACCCACTAAAAAATATACTCTTCTAGAGTATGCTCGGTTAAAAGCAAATCCTATTAAAGATTACAAACACATTGCTAGATGTGACCCGGTTAAGGGATTTCCCTCAGATCTGTTAGAATCTTCACCTTGTTAGAAGTGACCTTGATAAAGGATTTCAAACACTCAATCAGAATGTCGCCTTGCTAGAGGGTTTTACAAATAAGACCGTTAAGTCCACTCAGTTAAGAGATTTCATGCCACTTTACCAAATAACAGTAATAAAATCTATCTGCAACTTCACATCTAAAATGCTAAAGCAGATTCTTATTTGCTCGATACAATAGGACTTATCTTGTCCATCTGCTAGGCTCTATACTCTATTATTTAAACAGGTCTTCAAGCTTCTATGCTCGATAATCACTATGTAGCATCCTTGTGCATACACTTGCCCGCATCCATTGTTTATCAATAGTTTTTTATTTATAAACAATTTGCTAACCGCTTAATCTCTTTGACCACATTTCCCATGATCAATCATAGCCATCAAATCTTCAAACTTTGACCAGGTTCAATGTATCCTTCGATCTAAAAAATGTTTTACCCCATCTTGGAACTTGTGCTAGGGTATTGTGGTTCAATCTGAGCTATAGATCTTCTTGCCGATTTTCCTTTGCCATAGATTCTTTAACAAACTTCATGCACGACATACGAATCATTCAGTCATAGCCAACTAATCAGCTTCCTTCATTGAATAATGCTTTTATTCATTCAATGCATTCTGTTACGACTTGGTTGCAACTCGGTAAATACTAAACTTCACTTGGTAGACATTCTGCCCTCATTAATTGATAGCGATGACTTTAGGGTTTACCGACTAGGTTCCTTAGGGTTTATCGACTAGGTTCTTTGCTCGGTAACATGGTATAGTATTAACCTTACAATCAATAACATATGTAGGATATCAAAACAATCTAAACATCATGATCTCATTATTGTCTAACTTGGTAATAGTTTCCCATTGAATAACTTATTTCTCCCCTTATTCATCACATTATTTTTGTGTCTTTTACCGACATCTTTATACTCATCAAATCATACTTTTTAAGATATGGCAACATCATACTGAATTAGAAAAATCAATTTCTTGACATCAATGAAAAAATAATTATATTAAGATAGTAAACATCCTTAATCAGTTATATCCATAATCATCAACAACCTTGTCAATATCCTTATTGAAATACCAACAATCTCTCCTTGTCTGTTATAATGCCAACAAAGAATGGCAGTACAATTTTTAGTTAGATCATTTTAGACTAGCTCATTATTCGTCTACATTATAAGCATTCATGGTCAGTTGCATTATAAGCATTTCATTTCATTAATAGATCAATAGTCATAAATAAAGATTGAGTATACAGACAAACAAAAACAATTTGCATTTAATCATTATAGGTGCATTCTTTTTTTAGAAACATTTTAATCATTATTCATTTCATTTAGTTGCATTTTATCATTGCATTATTTTGCATTCAAATTAAATGCATTTTATTAATATAGTGTATCATCATTATAGTTTGTATTATCATTTCATTTAAGATCATTTAGTTGCATCTTTTCACTTAGATTCATAATCATTATAAACATTACAAAATAAAAATACAAAAACATTTCATATAGATCATTTGCATCATCATCAAAAGCAAATCAATCATTAATTTTCATTCCATATAGATCATTGCATTTGCATCATTTAAAGATAATAATCATTTTCATTTGCATCCAAAACCAAAAATAAAAATACAAAAACATATAATCATTGCATCCATATCATAATCACATAGAATCACTACATGAATAAATATCATCATCCATCTAATCACTGCATGCATATAATCACAACATATAGATCATCATCAAATAGAGTAACATGCATACAAATCATCATCATCATATAGAGTCCATGTTTGCATGTAGATCATCATAAAACAATAAAATTCCAAGTATACAATGATATCAGATAAACAATACAAATGCCTCATCAAATACAAATCAAGTCATGGCTGTCCTGTACCACTACCACCTGACTTTGTCTGTCTCTATGGCTATGGGTGAGAAGATCCTCCTAATGCCTATCTCCCATGATCACCACTCCTCTGAGGAGGTCCCATGACCCCACCACTGCTAGTATCCATCAAAACGGTAGTATGATAACTACCTGCTCTCTGACTCTTTGCAACTACCTCCTCATATCATCATCGCCAGTGGGAAGTCTCCTTCCCAACCCGAACTAATTCTCTAATAGTGTCAGCTGAGACAGTACCTGATCCAACCTACTAAATATGATCAAGAAGGCTCTAATTATCCTATTGTTTCCTAATAGCTTTATCCCACTCAGTCATAATAGTCTGCACCTATGCTTGAAGCTGATCAATCTATGCTTTCAAACTGTTTATGGTATCCTGCCCTGGCACATCATGCTCAAGTTTTTCTTGCTCTGGCATATCATGTACTGGTGCATCCTGCTCTGGTAAATCCTATTGTGATGCATGAACCCCAATCCTCTCACCACAACCCTGTCCAACTGTTGGAATCTCAGTCCGAGTAACTCTCTAAACCCGTTGTCTAATAAGGGAAGATGATCCTCAAGATCCTCATCATCTCCACCATGCACTACAATAACCCTAGGGTCTGGCTGAATCTGTCCAAAATCAATGCCTCTCCCACAACCCCCATCAAGTCCAGTCACCCTGCCTCCTGTCAATGGCAAACCTCTTTGTGATTTCATACCTGCCCTACCATGCTCCCTCCCAATTTGTCCAACATCTCTCCCACCCATAGGACATGCTCTCTCAATCCTACCAGCTAGTCCAAACGGTCCTCCATGGACTCTTAGGCGACCTCCCCTCCATCCAGGTCTCCTACCACCACCACTTCCATCCCCACCTTCATCATCACCTCCCCCAGCCTCATGAGCAACTCTAAGCTCTCGTCTCCATCTCCATCTCCTAACAACTGGATCATCTGAATCATCATCCTCATCTTTTGAGTTGGGAGGAGGATCTATTGGATCAGTAATGCAAGGAAATGGATGAGATAATATGTATTGAGAATAATCTATAGTAACCCCAGGATCAAGAATGTGCAATCTCATATCATAAGCCACTCTCAGAGTAGCAACAAACTCTGCATGAGCAATCTCAAATGACAAAGAATGTCCCCAATCTCACCTATCTCTGTAGCACCAAGCATATATCATCACACCAGTAGGCATAGGCTAGATGATACAAAACTGTCTCAAAATGCGACCAATCAACTATCGCTCAACAATATAAGAAGTCCGACCAATGAGATATCTACTCTACATAATAAATGGTAATGTTTGTGCATCATCCATCCATGGCTCACAATCAAGATATGGTCTCCAAGTAATGCTATCCAATGAGTCAAGAACCCAATGCCAATACTCCATCTTACCTAGCTTATGCTGAGTAAGAATACCTGCATAAAGATATACATATGGCTGCCTCTCTCCCTAAACTCTATGATGGATAGGCCGAGTAATAGCAATGTGCTCCCAACACCAAATCTGCAATAAAGTGCATCCTGTAGACAAACTCGCACTCTCATCATACACCACCTGATGAAGATCATGATATAAATGTGCAAGCATGCAAACACCCCAAGCATATTGAGTACGATGTTGTATCATACTTAGGAGAATCTTACCCCAACCAATAGAAAAACCTCGTGATCTCCTATCAGGACATATAAATCCTCCAATCAGACCAGCAAGAATAATGGGAAGATCCTCGTAATACATCACCATATCAACCCATCAGATCTCTCCTCTACCAATGCTTTCATCAGCAAACATGACTCTGCAAGCCTCTGTCCCAACTCGATCTTGAAAATCATATTGCACTAGCTCGCCAGTCATTGGGATGTGCAAAATCCTATAGACATCCTTAAGAGTCACACTAATTTCACCCGTAGGTAGGTGGAAAGTGTTATGCTCACTATGCCATCTCTCGGCTAACACCGTCAATAATCCTCTATTATGCGTAATCTCAGGCATATACAACAAATGGCATAAACCATAGGCATCTATATGTCTAATCTCAGCCTATGTCAACTCTGGAACTAAATGATGCATTGCTGGTAATTTCTCCCAACACTGGAGAACATCAAGTTTCTCCTAATTTTGAAGAGAAATCAAGCAACCATCATCTATCTATCTATCAAATCAAAGTCAAGCAATCATCATCTATCTATCTATCAAATCAAACTGAAGCAATCATCATCTATCTACATATCAAATCAAATTGAAGCAATCATCATCTATCTATCTATCAAATCAAATTGAAGCAACTTACGCTATCAAAACATTTTAAAACCTATCAATCGTGGTTTTCTATCCATCACTGAGTTCACTCAAAACTCTGCTAAGCTCTTACATCAGAAAGTAAATCGATTTCTTAGAGCTACTTTATCACTCAAGCTAATCAAAGCTACTCTATCACTCAAACTAATCAAAACAATCTATCAATAAAGCTAATCAAAGCTACTCTATCACTCAAGCTAATCAAAGAAATCTATCAATCAAGCTAATCAAAGCAATCCTATCAATCAATCCAACAATCAAAACTATCAATCAATGTATCAAGCACACATCACTCAATCAAGTCCCTATTTCATCATTAATGTGTATTAAACACGTTAAATCTAATCATCAAAGTGATTTTTAAACCTTTGCACTTATCAAAAACATCAAATTTGAGAAAAAGCGCTATCCTATTGAGCATTTGCGCTAAACTACAACAAATGCGCTAAATCTAAAGGCATTTTCTCTAAACTAGAGCATATGCGCTATTCTTTTGAATAAATGCACTAAATCTAAAGACATTTGTGCAAACCCATGCAAAAGTGCTACCTTATTGAGCAAAAGTGCTAACAAACGAATATTTTGCGCTATCCTATGCAAAAGTGATAATATTCTTAACATATGTGCTAACCAAAAGAGCATATGTGCTAATCTATGCATTTGGGTTAATCCTAAATGCATTTGCGCTAAAACAAATTGCAAAAACGCTAAGCTAACACCGAAAAAATCGCAATTTTTTTTTGAAAATTCAAAAAATGCATTAAAAACATGAAAAGTTGCACGAAACTTGAAAACAAATCTTAGGATAAGATAAATACCGGATACCCATAGTCGACAAATTGCTAATATCATCAAACGCGCTCAAAATGATGGTTCTCCATGGGAATCACCATTTCACCACCTCAGCAAGAATATTTTCTCCACAAGCTGACAAGGATAACAATGAAATTAAAATTAGCCTTGGTTAATTTTATATTTAGTATTTGAAGATTAATTAATTTCAATGGGGAAATTTAATTTGTTTTTTCCAAATGAATTTAATTGACTTAATTTTTATCAATTATCATGAGATCAATCGTTCAAACAAGAATTTTCGACAATTTCACGACCAATCTCCTGAGTGGGCACACAATCAAGATTTTTTATCTTCGCCAGGCGCACTATCGAAACTTGATTTAATCTTCGAAACAATGTTGTCTTGACATTATTTCAAAGAGGGGCAAAATGTATACACATAAAAATTGGCTATGAGCAATTAAATAAATATTTAATATTTATTTAATAATTATTCTTCTATTAAATAGTTAAATTTGAAAAGATTAATTATTTAATTCATTTTCGTGTCTTTCTATTAATTAATATTTTATTAATTAATTCATTTACCATATTCTTCTAATTAATTAAATATCTAATATTTAATTATCCTTTTCAAACAATTAAATATCCAATATTTAATAGTTATTCTCCTATCCCATAGTCTCAAATATTAAATAATTCTCAAAATTATTTAATCCCTTTTCCAACTCACCTTCCATCTCCACTTCATCTTCCCCGTTCCAACTCATCTAACATGTGGCTAAGGAAACTAATATTTCTTAAATATTAATTTATCATTTATCTTCAACCACCAAATTTAATGAAAATTGTGTACGTACACATATTTCATAACCATTTTCTATATTCTCTCCAACACCCCCTACATATTAGGAAGGACTTGAGTCCACTTGTCCTATCATGCCTAAATCTTCTCTAACCATCCCTAGATTCCCTTAGTCAACAACCCAATCAAGGTGAGATGAGTGACACTTGTCTTCTCCTTCCCCCTTTCTCTCAACCTTCACCTTTGCTCACAGCCATCCAACTCTATAGATCTGATCATGACCGTTGATCTAAGCCACATCATCTAATCCTCTCAAGGTCTATAAAATCAAGAGCTTCAGTTGAGAGAGAGTTAGTCTTAAAATCAATCATATGTATCTATGAGTTTTTAAAGCAAATAGAAAATAGCAATTATCATATAATATCATTTAGCATAATCATTTTAAAAAACTCATGTAGGATTGCATATCATAGTATCAGTTAACTACAAGTTATCAGTCCATTCTTCATATGCCATCTTGGAATCCATCACTGCATTGTCTGAGAGCACACCATCTGCAACTAGGAATAGTGGAGTTAGGACACAATGAGACATAAGTCATGAAGGTAATATTAATATTTTATTTCATATGTATTTCATGCAGTTTCATTGGTTGAGTTTGGATTTCCTGTAGCATTTCCATTAGTATTTTGTGAAACTAACTTATTGCAGGTAACATTTTGAGGATGAAATTCAAGTCGACACACCCACATTTGTCAAGGACACATCTGATTATCTCTCCAGTCAACTAGAGAGCTTAATCAATTCTATAAGTACTCACTTCGAGTCTCTTGAGAAATTTGCAAAAGTTAGGATTCAAAATGAGTTTGATGCCAATAGATTTAGTATGTTGAAGGAAATGATTACTAATGATAGGATCTTGTTAGACACTTGTATAAAGAGCATTCAAAATGCCTTATCTAAAGGAGGTAGTGTGTACAAGTCTTGTTTATCATTTTCTAAATTTATTGAAGATATTGAGAAGAAGATAAAGGAGCATGAAAAGTAGTTGGCACGTATATCTGAGTCCTTTGATCCCTTGACTATTTTAGTGGATAGTTAAGAAGGTCAAGTTATATATTTGCTTAACAAGATTAAGAGCTTAATGCATGATAAGGATAGGATTGTTGGTAGATTTGGTGAGCTTTGAAGTCTTATTACACCTAAGTTGGAAACAATGTTTAGTGCTTTGAATGAATCCAAAGATGTTGTGCTCACCAATGATTCAACAAATCTTCAAACGACAAAGATATAGGCATTCCTTTTTAGTGGTTAGATATCAATTTTGGAGACTCTCAAGAAAGGTTGGGATAGTGATTTGAACTTATTGAAAAACATTTTTGTAGATGTACTTAATGTTATGTAAGTTAGAGAAGTCTATTTGAGCATATGTGGTATGTTCAAAAGATTTTTGTGTGAATTTTGGTATGCAGATCCCTACCTTTTCTATTTATGTCAAAGGGGGAGTGTAGGGCAGTGAAAAATGTAATATTCATCTCAGGGAAAGTTTGGAGTTTTGGGTTTTTGAGTTTTGTAGTGTGTGTTCATGTTTGGTACTAATTCCGACACTTAGCCATTTTACACTAAGTGTTGCCATCAATGCCAAAGGGGGAGATTGTTGGCAAGAGACACTGCACTGGGTATCAGGTGTTGTGATTGATGGAAACCCAAATCAATGTACCCATATGTACTATGTTATTTGATCATGTTACCAGAAGTTAAATTGAAGATTTGTTCAAGTCCAACAAGCTTAGAACAAAGAATCTGATAGTGTTTAGTATTTTGATCGGTACATCTTTATGGTTAACATCTTGTGTTTTGGATTTTAGGGAAGGTTGATGGATATCTATAGTATTCTATTTTAGAATTTTTAGTCTCTAGTGATGATTGGTGTGTGAGTTAGAAGCTTCTGTGTATCGGTATTTGGTTTGATAGTGCAAAATGGCTAGCTTGATCCTTATGCAGATTATGTGGAATGATCTTGGTGATTTTTTTATGGTCTGGGTGTTTTGTCTAATTTGGTTTTGGTAATGTATGATCAATTTTTTTGGTTCACATCAGTATTTGGGTTTGGATTTAGCCAGCTATTTGTACCCGCTTCATAAATTGCTAAGTTTTCTTGAGCTGACATGTAGTTGATCTAATTTCTTGTTGCAAATATATATGATCGATGTTTTTGATTATTTTGAATGAGTGAAAAGAGTTATTGATTGATTGTGTGCAATTCCACATTCGTAGGATAGAGATTTGTGCTCTGGATCTTAGCAGAACAATGAAACAGAGAAACATAAGCCGGAGTATGAAAAGTGTGTATAATATGCTTAATCAGAACTATAAAGAGGCATTCATAGATTCTACTCTTAGTTCAAATACTTCAATGAACTTTTATAATTGATTTGTAGGCAGTGCGCCTCTCTTTCGACAAGTGAGCTCTGGGAAGTGTTCTTGAATGCATGTGCATTCTCATTGTAAAACTTCTAATTGAGTATACTCATATTGTGGGTTCATCCCCACCATGGTTTTTCCCTTGACCGAGTCTCCATGTATAAAAATCTTGGTGTTATGGTGTTGTGGTTGTTTGTTTTGTGTTCTTGCATCTTTCTTTTGATTAAATGCATTAAGTGGTTGAAAGAAAAAATTAAAGCTTGTAGAACATTGATTCACCCCCCCCCAAGTGTTCCTTGATTCCAACACAATCTATGTGCAACAAATAGGTTCAGAGCTATAATCTTCAAAATAAGATTTATTTACAAAGACAAATCAATCCCCCTTTGGTGTGCGAAAAGTGTGGAGGACTAGGGCGACCACAACCACAATCTCGATATTTTAGGATCTCTTTTGAAGATCAGATCTGACTCAGCTTACATTGCTCAGTTCCAGGTCCCCAGCTTGATCCTGCATATGTATCTTACTATTTACATATTTTTGTCTTCATTTTTTAGCACTTTACCTGATTTTAACAATTAAATTTACAAAAGAGGAATAAAATTGTCCCACAATTAACCCAAATCCATTGAGTATTCAGTCCTAGGTTGATTTTTTATTGAACCTAGAGGTAAAAGCACCAAACTATGTCATGTTTTAGGCCAACTTATCACCACAAGCAAATTTAAGCAATTCTAACTAAAAATTAATTTTAGTCAAACATATGGTCTATATAGATTCATTATAGCTAAGTTATACATGGGCCACAACTTTTCTAATTGGAAGTGTCTACTAATGTATATTTTATACCACTTTGGGTTTAATTACCCAAAAACAAAAAATCAATATTTCAACAACTCCTACTCTTATAGTTTTTTTTTTAAATGTAAAAATACCCTTTTATAGATCTATAAGTGAATTTTCAAAAATATATATCTTTTAATATTTTAATTAGTTTTTTTTTTATGAATAGGCCTTCTCTATTAGAAAATAATATTAAAGTACATATTCACAAAAAAAGGCCGAGGGATACAAGATCACCCCGCGAGAGTCAAACAACAAGAAGCCGAAGCCGAAAAACAAAGTTATTCATCAAAAGAAAACTCCTCAAGTAGCCAAAGAAGTGGCACCTGAGGGGGGAGGATCTTGATCATCTTTCTTGCCCCATATGTTAGTGGGGCCAGGAGTCAGGTCCGGAACGAACCATCCATTTATTGAAAGTAGGTCATCAACACTAAAATATAAGGTTGATTATCTTGTCAAGAAAAAATGCTAAAATCTATTTAAAAACTTAGAAAAAAATATGATGTAGTAGAGAAAATAATCTATGTCAAGATGATATAATTCTTTTCTAATTTGGATAATAATTAACAAAAAAAAGTGGCAAAAAATTGGAAAGAGTTATATTTTAGCACACACAACTTTTCAAATTTATTGAAAAATATATATTTATTAAAAATAGTAAAAATTATATCCATTTAATAAATAAAGTGTAGTGGCTTGTACAAGTTCAATTTCAACATTTTATTAGCAACTAAATTATAGGGTTTACTTTATAAAAAACTACATTCAAATAATTTTTAAATTTTTGTTAAAAATACAAACATTAAATAGACAAAAGAATATAATTTAATTAGTTTACATCATTTTAAAATTCAAAACATATATTTCACAAGCTCTATTGATTTAATTTAAAAAGTTGAATCAACATTGACCATTTCCTTTATAAAAGTGTGACACAGATTTGTACTTTTACCCCTAGTGGATTCCCTTAATACCTTTTGAATGTAATGGTCCTTAAGTGAAAAATTAGTGGTTTTCAAACATCTAATGGTAGAAACCCTAAATTTTTCCACATTACATTTTGGTGAACTCGATGTCTTACACCTTTAATTCTAATTTTTGTTCTCAGATCTGAGTGTGTGTGCAATTTAAAATTCAAATTTTCATTTACAGGTTTCATTTCCCTGCAAATTTTATAAATTTAGAGGTTAAATTCAATAAAACACTAATTTTTAAATTTAAAATTGAGCTTGTGATTTGTTTAATTTGGATGAATTATTTCAAATCTATGTGTCTTTTTCAATTTCAAAATTAAAATTTTCACTTGCAACTTTAAATTTCAAATTTAATTTTTATAAAATTAAGTGTTTAATTTCAAAAACCCTAATTTTAAAAAATTGAGCTTGTGGGTTGTTTAAATTTTGAATTTCACACTTCAAATTTGATTGTTAATCTCAAATCCAATTAAAAATTCCAATCTTGGATCAAATTTCAAATTTAAATTTAAATTTTAAAATTAAGTTGTTAATTAATAGAGCCCTAATTTTTAGATTTAAAATCCCAAATATCACATTACATTTTAAATTTAATTTTTAAAATTGAGAGGATCTTTTTACAAGGTCCTAATTTTAAATTTAAATTTCTTGTGCATAATTTTCAATATATAAACTTTAAAATTAAGTTTACTTTATCAAAGCCCTAATTTTAAATTTAAATTTCCTAGGGGGTTATATTATTGTTCTTTATTCTTTCAATCAAGTTGTTTATTTAATTGAATAATCCATTTTCTGAAATTTTGCATTATTCAATTATTTTGCAAGTTTCAAATTTCAAAATTCTAAATCTAAATTTCAAATTTCAAATTTCTCTCCCTTGGTGCATGAGTTTTACTACTATTAGTCCAACCTATAATATCCCCATGAGAAGAAGTTGTAGAATTAAGGCTTCCCAAGGTTTAATTATTGAGAAGATGAAGCTTAGTTTGGATAACTTGTTCCATGAGGATGTTCTTCCAATCCTAAAAATGTCCCCATTTATCTTCATTCTTTTCATAATTCTCATGATGTGGATGAATCACTAACTAGAATTTTTGTTCACCAATTAGAGAAGATTGAAAATCAATTTGAAAATCTTCAACAATGGATGTCAACAATACCTAAAAAGTGAATCTCGCCCATTGATTGAAGGATTGAAAAGAATGGTTCAAAGTGATAAACTTGGTGTTGATGTATTGTGTAGTAAATTGCTCATATTGTTGATACTAATATTATGCCTATGAAGGGTTGCACTGAAGTCCTTGGTTATACACAACCTCCTAGTCAAGTTAATCAATCCATTCCTGTGACTACGCCTAAGGATAGTGTTCCCATCTTTACATTCAACATCATGGCTACCTCTACACAAAATATCATACCTATAAATGTTAGTCAATGGGGTAACTCCTCTAATCATAATTCCTTCATACCTCCTCTATGAGTCTTCCATTTGTTACCCAATCTTCTACAGTACCTACCTATCATAATGTTCCACCTCCTTATTTTCAATCCCCACCTTCATATAATAATTTTCTTCCTTATTCTAAATCTCTTTCTTCAACAATGTTACCCCTCCTCAATCCAACATGTCCAATTTCAATCCTCTATTGAAGCTACAATCAATAATCTAGCCTTTAACAGTGTCTTTCTTGCAACAACTAATAGCTTCCATGAGTCAATCTAATTAAAATGTGCCCACATTTGATGTAGCGAGCTCATTATCCAATGGCATTGTTCATGGTGTACCTCCTAAATAGGCGAAAGTCCCTCAATTAGAGCTTTATAATGGAAAATGTGATCCCTTGAATCATGTGAAAATATTTTAAACTTTGTTTAGTCACTTTGCTCATGACCAAAGATTGTAAAGTAAATTATTTACTAGAATACTAAGGGACAAAGCTTTGCAATGGTATTTTTATTTGCCTGCCTATTCTATTACTTATATTCAACAATTGGCTAATGCTTTCATTTTAAAATTTCACAATAATAATGTTCCTAATTTTTCTTTGACTAATTTGATGCATTGTAAGAAAGGTGTTAAAGAAAAAGTGACTAATTTTATTGGTAGATATAAACATTTATATTCTAAAATTTCTTTTCTTGTGCTTGATCAAGATATTCAAATAATTTTCATTTCTAATTTGCAAAAAATATTAGGGATAAACTTCTATTTTCTGATTTTACTTCCTTTGCATAGTTGTGCATAGTACTTCACAATTATCACCTTATTGTGAGTCAATTGGAACAATCCTCTTCAATGGCTACAAATGATAAAAGTGAAAGTGCTCAACAACCTTTTGCAAAGTTCAAACCAAATAAGAGATTCATCAAATTCAATGACAACAACAACACTCAAGAAGCAACCGCAACAGGGTGAACTCACAATACTGGTTCCCACTTTTTGACCAACTTTGACACTTAGATGAACATTTTGAAAAAAACCTTCACTTCCCAACACCTATAAATTTTAAACCATTTATAATTTGAAGATAATGTAAACTAGTGATTTGTAACACCTTGTTTTTAGAGTCTAATTTTTATTTTTTTTTTAAATTTGAATAAAATTTTATTGATTTTTCCATCTCTCTCAAAAAGTAGTTTTTTATAGCAAACAACATTTTTAAAGAGTGATGTGCACCCCAAAATGCATAACTTTTTCTATACATGATAAAAAATTAATTCTTTTGAATTTTGGTTTTGTAACATCAATACCCAAGACATGTAGTTGGTTTGATAGTGATATGTTGAATATTTTTCATTTTATTAAGTTTTGAAGTCCGACTAATTATAATTTAGATATAGGTGTATGTTTGAACACATAACTTATTCTATATATATCAAAATTAATTTATTTTTTTTTTTTATAAACAAGACATAAATACCTAGTGCATAGATATTTTTTAGAATTTCTTTGAATTAGTTTACTATTTTTCCCAATGCATTGAACAAAGAAGTTCATGTTCGGTGAAAAGCCTACATTCATAAGAAATAAAATAAAAATATATTAATGAAATTAAATATATTAAAAATTATAATATTTGGAAACATTATAATAAGGACTAAATACATAAAGAAGCAAAACTTCTTAATGAATTCATTTGACCCCCCAAAAGCTAATGTAAAATTGGTTTTTAATCAACATTTGATAGATACAAAGGACACTCCATTCCAAGTATGTTTTAGAAGTAGAGAGGTTTGATCCAATAAATTTTGATGTAAGAGCCTTTGATCTAACTCTCTTCAATTAGTTACTTCACATGGGACCTCTTAAATCTTAAACCATTATATTTTCTAAAAAATGTATGATTTCAGTAAAAATTAGGATGTACCAAAAAGTGGGAACCAACATTGTGAGTTCACCCAACAAGTGTTCCTCCTTTGTCCAAATACTGTAGAAAATAATTCCCTCCTCTTAATGAAACTTCCCCCTATTAAACTAATCAATAAAACTAAGCCTTTCTCACCTTCCTTTGATTCCAAATATTTTTGCCAATACCATTGTCAACCTGGTCATGACACTGAAAAGTGTTATTCCTTGAGAAGTAAGATTCAAGACTTGATCGATAACAATACCATATTTGTGGTTGGTGTGAATGATAAAGGAAAAAAATTAGTAGCTCCTCCTAATCAAAATATTGAAATTTTTATTGATCCTTTACCTTCACATTCTACTAATGTGATTGATACTGATCATATTCCCTTCTCTACTAATGATCTTGGCTTTGAGTCTAACAATGTGGTGAACCTTATAGATCAAATTGAACCTCCTAAAGACATGCATTATATTTGATCCTAGTGAGACTATTGAAGCAATCGATGCCCACTTTACATCAATGCAAAAATCAAAGGCATACCCTCTTGAGTCGTGCTCATTGATCAAGCTTGTATGGTTAATGTGATAACTAAAGAATTTATTTATACTTTACAATTGCATCAAGTGACATATCATGAAACTCATGTGATAGTTAGAGTTTTTGATGGCTTCTCTTGTCTGGCTATTGGCTCTATCACACTTCCTACTGATGTTGGCACTAAATGCTTAAATGTTGTTTTTGATATCATTCCTACATCTGATCAATTTTGTGTGAAGTTGGGACATCCTTGGCTCTCTTTGATGAAAGAAATCGCTTCTACTGTTCATAAGTATTTGAAATTTCCTCATGATGATAGAATCACAACCGTTAATCATAGCATATATCAACCTTTGATGAGGCATGGAGATGTTTGTCTCGATCATTTTTGGTTCGAACAATTCCAACCTCTTCAACCTAGAAGTGATGCTATCTTTAAATCATATCAAAAATGGAAAAATGACATGATTTTATCATTGATTAAACCTAGAAATCCAACACTTAGCCTTCCTCTTGATGATCATATACCTCTTCTTATGGATAATACTATCATTCCTCCTAAGGATAGAGATATTCTTTCTCCTAAGGAAGAATCTATTCCTTCTCCTAAGGATGAGTCCATTCTTCTTCCCAAGGATAGAAAAGCTCTTCCTCCTAAGAATCAATCTATCCCTCCTTCTAAGGATAAACATATTATTTCTCCTAAGGATGGACCTATTCCTCCTCCTCATTATGGACCTAGTTTCCTTCCCAAACCTCCTATTCCTCCTCTATATTTTGCAATTCTGCCTCCTACATCTTATAAAATAAAGTGACCACCTTCTCCCATTGTTACACCTAAAAGACCTTTTCCTATGCATCCTTAAAATAAGAAAATAAGCCTATACCTAATGAACCTAAACATTTTCAACCTTTGGCTAAAACTAAATAAAACTGTTGTGTGAGAGAACACTGATAGAAACATCATGCTAGAGCTCGTTTATGCAGAGAGTCTTGGAGCTTTGTTTGTTACACCTTCTTGAGTGACTTGACCTACTCAACCCTTCAACTACTCAAGTCCTTCCTATGGAACTTGGTAAGGGTTATGCTAATGGGACCTCCAAGGTCTGAACCTTCTTGACTCTCTTCCTAGGTATAGCCAATGATTTTTGGTCAATCAACTCCACCACTTGGCGTTGCCACCTCAGATACTCACACACTCCTCTCCTGGGCTCCAACCACTGCTGCAAGTATCTTAACACACAATCACTTCCTATGGTTTCCCAATGCATCAAAAAGGTGTCTTCAATGTGTTTTGAGGTTTAAGACTCACCAAATCCATCACCTTGGCTTCTTAACCCTTCTAGGTCTCTACCGGCACCTAAATAGGCCTAATTGCATTAGCCCTCCCTAAGTGGTTTTAGGGGTTTAATTTGTAAAAGTACCAAATAATACTAGAAATAAATAATGGATTAGAGTACCCTTTTTGAAGTTAAAGACAATACTAGAAAAGTGCATCTGGGTTATCTGTACAAGTGGGGTTTCCAATGTTGCACTATTTTGAAGGGTTTTAGGCCTAACCGGTGACTTGGCAAGATGGATCTAAAAATATTCACCAGTCAAATCCCCTACTCCAAAAAATTTGGGAACCTACAAGGTAAATTAGAGGTATTTCCATTCATGTGTCACTTGGTCTTGCACCAATCCCCATGTGCTCACAAATCACACCTTTCTTGTTGTCCTAACTCACCTACTCCCAGTGGTGAGCCTAGGGCTTCATTGTTTCTCCTCCTCATGGACCTGCAACACCACACACCCTATTCCTAAGATATTTACAAAACCTAACCTATCATTCTTAGGTATTTCAACAGGTTCCATCAAAGAATACCTAGGTTAGAGCCATTTCTTACTCTTAAACCCTACTTGCAAGGCTTTTGCTCCTAGTTGCAAAGAATGGAAGAAATCTCCACAACCTAGAACAATCAAACCTGAAAATCAACCTTAATGAAAGAAAATAAAATGAACACTCAAATATACAATGAGTTTACACCATCTAGTCTATACTGGACCGTACAAACAAGGAAAAACAAGACAAAAACTATCAAGAATCGGTGGAAACAAGGTTGCTTCAAAAACCAAAAAATTGTTCTTGCATTTCCAATCCTCCAACCTGTACAATGAAGTGAAATTTGGCTTATATCCACTTGTTTCAGTCGGTTCAACCAACTTCCTAATGCCTATAACCAAAAATGCAACTTTTGACAACTTTTGCTCCAGGATTCAATTTTGCATTCTAATGCATTCTAAGACTTTTGAAGGTCCTCAAACACCCAAGAAGACAAAAAACAACTCAATTTCCCCCTATTACTTGAATACATTCATCTGGACTATTTTTCCTATAAACTACCTAAGCATCTCACTTCTTAGGCTAACAGCATCCTGAGCATAATTGACTCAAAACCAAAACTTGGAAAACTCAACCATGGATCTACTGAGTCCTCAATGTATGGTCCATTATTACATCACAAATTTAAAATAAAACAAATCTTTCATTCTTGGAGTGCTAAGTGACCTGAACCATACTCCCCTGGGTCAAAGAAATCAAGTAGCTTGAGTTATAGGGTCTGAAATCTCCACTCCATGTTGAAGTATATATGTCTATGACATCCACACGACATCTGAATTAGGTAACCCTTTACAGTTGACAAGATAGTGCTTGTATACTCATTTCCTTTTTTTTTTTACTATCTTGGTATCCAAGATACTCTCTAACTCAACCGGTTGACTAGGTGGCAAATCCTTTACCCAATCTTCATGAACCGGTGATGGCATGTCTATCTGATTTATTGTTGAATCTCCCTTGTATGGATAGAGATCACATACATTAAAAATAGGAGATATTCCCAAGGTAGGAGGAAGTTCAACCTCATAGGCATTCTACCCATACTTGTGCCCCACCTTCAAAGGTCCAATTTTCTTCATCATGAGCTTGATAGGCTGCCCTTTTGGAAGTCTCTCCTTCCTAAGGTATGCTAGCATTAAGTCTCCTACTTGAAAGTGTACTTTCCTCCTTTTTTTCTTAGCTTGAACCTTATATTGCTTGAATTTTTGTTGTAAGGACTGCCTTACCTTATCATGCACCTCTTTAATACTCTGCAAAGTTCTCCCCTTGTGCACTCTTGGGTGCCATTGAACTGAGATCTCTGAGCTCTAATATGCCCCTAGGATGGAATCCATACACTATCTCAAAAGGAATTTTATTTATGCTATGGCTCACTAAGTCATTATTTGCATATTCTGCCTATCCAAGTACTAGATCCCAAGTCTGTCCATGTTGTTTGGTAAGACATCTTAGCAAGCTACCCAATAACCAGTTGACTACCTTTTTCTGACCATCTGATTGAGGATGATAGGAAGATGAGAAAGATAACTCGGTGCCCAACTTCCTCCAAAGTGTCCTCCAAAAGTGGCTCAAAAACTTCACATCTCTATCGCTAACAATGTTGATTGGAAGACCATGAATTCTATCTATCTCCTTGAAGAAGAGGCCTGCAATATAGGTGGCATCATTGGTTCTCTTGCAAGGTATGAAATGTGCCATTTTTCTGAACCTATCTACCACCACATACACACTATCAAATCCTCTTAGTGTCCTAGGCAAGCCTAACACAAAATCCATGCTCAAGCATTCCCAACGCCTCTGAGGTATGACCAAGAGTTGATATAAACCTGCATTACTTGAGGTTCCTTTTTCTCTTTGGCAAATGGTACATTTATCTACAAACCTTGTCACTTCTAATTGCAACTTGGGACAATAATAAAACCTACCAACCTACTCCAAAGTCTTATCAATGCCAAAATAACCTCCTAGACCTCCTTGATGCTTTTCTTGAATAATATTTTGCCTCATAGAACATTGAGGTATGCAAAGAAGATGACCTTTGAACAAAAAACCATCTTGTAACATGTATTCTAAATAAGAGACATGTGAGGTATTAGAAAAATCAGTACAAATATTATATATCTCTGCAAAATCCTTATCATCCTTGTAGAGTTCTTTTAACTCACTCAAACCCACACTTTGCAATTGAATCTCTTGCATGGTCATGATTCTCCTACCTAGTGCATCGGCCACTTTGTTGGTTGTCCCTTTCTTGTGTTTGATAGTGAATGTATAATATTTTAGGTACTCAACCCAATTTAGGTGTCTTTGGTTCAACTTCTCTTGCCCATTGAGAAAACTAAGGGCATGGTTGTCAGTGAAGACTACAAATTCTTTCGGCAGTAGGTAGTGACACTATTTTTTCAATGCCTAAACCATTACATACAACTCCAAGTCATATGTGGAGTACCTTTTCTCAACTTCATTTAAATTTTCTAAGAAGAAAGCTATAGGATGTCCCTCTTGGCTTAAAACTACCCCTATTGCCCTTTAGCTTGCATCACATTTTACTATAAACAATTGATTGAAATCAAGCAATCTAAGGGTTGGCAGCTCTGCTATTTTGGTTTTTAACATTTAAAACCCCTTATTGGCTTCCTCTACCTACTTAAAGTGACATTTAATCCCTCCTTTAATGGTATTAAGAATAGGAGCACAAACATGGCTAAAGTTTCTCACAAATTTCCTATAAAAAGATGTCATTCCATGAAAGCTTCTAACTTCACTTATACCCCTAGGGATAGGCCAATTAAGTATTTCTTCTACCTTACTTGGATCCATTTTTAAACATCCATGGAAATAACAAAACCAAGGTATGCAAGCTCTATTTTCAAAAGATCACATTTTTCAAGGTTAATCTTGAGTTGAGCCTCCTTCAACTTCTTCAAAACCATCTCCAAATGCTTGAGGTGTTCCTCCTTGAGATTTTTGTAGATCAAAATGTCATCAAGATATACAATTACAAATCTACCAATAAACTCAACTAAGACTTCATTCATGAGCCTTTGGAAAGTACTAGGTGCATTGGTGAGGCCAAATGGAACCACCAACCACTCATATAGGCCTGCATTGGTTCTAAAGGGTATCTTCCATTCATCTCCAGGTCTGATTCTGATCTGATAATAACCAAGCTTCAATTCCACCTTTGTGAAGTAGCTTGCACCTCCTAGATTGTCTAGTAGGTCTTGAATCCTTGGCATGGGAAATCGATACCTTATAGTAATCTTGTTAATTTCTCTGGAGTCCATGCACATTCTCCATTTGCCTCCCTTTTTAGGAACTAGCATAGTAGAAACAAAATGTGGACTCAAACTCTTCTTGATAAACCCTTTGTCTAAGAGTTCTTGCACCTATTTGGCAATCTCTTCATTTTGACTAGGTGTTATTTTGTAGGTAGCTTTGTTTGGCAGATTGGCCCCTGGTATTAGGTCTATTTGATGATTTACATCTCTCATTGGAGGCAAATAATTAGGTATGTCATCCCCTATCACTTTTGCATACTGTTTGAGTAGACCTTGTACCTCTTGAGAAAATTCACTCATTGGATCTACCTTAGCTTCATCTCTAGGTTTCAACACTATACTATGGCCTTAATGTCCTTCTTTTTTCAACACTTTGAGAAATTATTTCCTCTCATCAGCATTACACTTGAGCCTATTGTATTTTCTTCCTTTGGTTTAGTAGTGGATCCAATTGATACATCTTCCCATTCTTGGTGATAAGATAGTTGTTCTTCATCCCATCATGAGTAGCTCTCACATCATATTGCCATTGATGACCCAACAACAAATGACAAGAATCCATAGGCAATATGTCACATAGCAATTTTTCCTTGTACTTACCAATTTCAAAATCCACCCATGCTTGTTCATCAACCAATACATGTTGAGCCCGGTTGAGCCATGATACCTTATAAGGAGTGAGGTGAGGCAATCTTTTCAATTTGAGTTTGTCCACCATTTCAATTGAGACAATGTTCTTAGTGGAACCTGAATCTTCAGTCACTTTACAAATCTTCCCATGTGACCTACAAGTGGTCCTAAACAAGATTTTCCTTTGTGGTGGCTCTTGAGCTTGGGGTATCTTGAGCATTTTTTTTATCATCATCAAGCTTTCTCAATCTGTCACTGGCCCTGCCTTGCTGATTGAAGAAGTTACACTATGAGTGTCCTCCTCTTGCAACAATTGAGTTCTTATTTCCCCCATGTATGAGCTTGTGGATCTTGAGGCTTTCCCCAGGCACTTACTCATGTTATGCCCATCTTGATTGCAATGATAGCACCTATCGGTGAAGACCATATTTCCTCTTCCTGAGTTTCCAAACTTGCCCCTAAAATTGCTCCTTCCTCTATAGAATGCTCTAAATGATCCTCTCTGAGAGTCCCCACTGCCTTCTTGGCCTTGTTGCTCTTCATTTCTTGGTGATTGCTGCCCTCTACCAAAGTTTCCTCTACCTCTGAAATTATTACCTCCCCTATGTTTCTGATTTTGTTCACTCCTCCTTTTAATCTTCTCTTCTTCCCTTAGGGCCAACTGAAAACATTTATGGACAGTGTATGGTGTGAGGATACTTATCTCATCTTGTATATTCTATCTAAGGCCATTTATGTATCTGGCAACTTCTCCACTTCATTCTCATGCTTCCTAGCCCTCAAACTAAGTTTGTGGAACTCCTTAGTATATGCATTGACATCTAACTCTCTTTGTTTCAGATTTTGTAGTCTCTTATGGATTTGAACTTCATAATCTCCTGGAAGGAATTGTGCCTTAAGTCCGATCTTCATACGGTCCCATGAAGTTATCTTCTTTTTGCCTTCTTGTATCATTTCTTCTTGCATCATATTCCACCAAACCAGTGTTGATCCTCTCATTCTTGATTTAGCCACATTAACTCTTTTCTCTTCTGCTACCTCTTTGTAATCAAAATGATTATTGAGAGCTTCTATCCAATCTACCAACTCTTCCCCATTCAAGTTTCCTCCATATGTGGGTAATCCATCCATGTTGTCTTTTGAAATGGACTTGACTGCGTCCAAGAATAACTTTTGGTCTTGAGGCATGGCTACTGCTGGTGGTTCCTCTCCATCTTCCACTTCTTCATCAGTCTCATCACCCCATTCTGTCTTAACATTCCCTTTCTCCTTCTTAACCTCTCTAGTTCCTCTACTTCCTTCTACATCCTTCAATCCTTCTATCATCTCTGCCAGATGGCTTCTTGAGTCATTGCCTTTGGAGGCATTGAACTCACTTCTGATTCTTCACAATCTAACATACACCAAATCTTTCAAAGAATGTCTCTAATACCACTCTGATGTAGAGAGTCTTGGAGATTTGTTTGGTACACCTTCTTGAGTGACTTGACCTACTCAACCCTTCAACTAGTCAAGTCCTTCCTATGGCACTTGGTAGGGGTTAGGCTAATGGGACCTCCAATGTTTGAACCTTCTTGACTTGCCTCCTAGGTTTAGCCAATTGTTTTTGGTCAATCAAATCCACCACTTGAGGTTGCCACCTCAGTTACTCACACACTCCTCTCCTAGGCTCCAACCACTCTTGCAAGGATCTTAACACACAATCTCTTCCTATGGTTTCCCAATGCATCAACAAGGTGTCTTCAATGTTTTTTGAGGTTTAAGACTCACCAAATCCATCACCTTGTCTTCTTAACCCTTTTAGGTCTCTATTAGCACCTAAATAGGCCTAATTGCATTAGCCCTCCCTAGACGGTTTTAGGGGTTTAATTTGCAAAAGTCCCAAACAAGCCTAGAAATAAATCATGGATTTGAGTACCCTTTTGGAAGTTAAAGACAATACTGGAAAAGTGCATCTAGGTTATATGTATAGTGTGGTTTCCAATGCTACACTATTTTGAAGGGTTTTAGGCCTAACCGGTGACTTGGCAAGATGGGTCTGAAACTCTTCACCAACCAAGTCTCCTACTCAAAACCATTTGGTAAAATACAAGGGAACTCAGAGGGCTTTCCATTCATGTGTCACTTTTTCTTGCACCAATCCCCATGTGCTCACAAATCACACCTTTCTTCCTATCCTAACTCACCTACTCCCAGCGGTGAGCCTAGGGCTTCATTGTTTCTCCTCCTCCTGGACCTGTAGCACCACACACCCTATTCATAAGTTATTTATAGACCCTAACCTATCATTCTTAGTGATTTCAATAGGTTCCATCAAAGAATGCCTAGGTTAGAGCCATTTCTTGCTCTTAAACCCTAGTTGCAAGGGTTTTGCTGCTAGTTGCAAAGAATGGAAGAAATATCTACAACCTAGAACAATCAAACCTATAAATCAACCTTAATGAAAGAAAATACAATGAAAACTCAAAGATACAATGATTTTACACCATCTACTTCGTATTGGACTGTACAAACAAGGAGAAACAAGACAAAAAAAGTCAACAACTGGTGGAAACAAGGTTGCTTCAAAAACCAAAAACTTACTCTTGCATTTCCAATCCTCCAACCCATACAATGAAGTTAAATTTGGCTTATATCCACTTGTTTTAGTTGGTTCAACTAGCTTCCTAAAACCTATAACCAATAATGCAACTTTTGCAAGAAATTGCAAAATGTTGCTCAACAACTTTTGACAACTTTTGCTCTGAGATGCAATTTTGCATTCTAAGCATTCTAAGACTCTTGAAGGTCCTCAAACACCCCAGAAGACATAAAAACAACTCAATTTCCCCCTAATACATGAATATGTTCATCTAGAGTATTTTGCCTATGAACTACCTAAGCATCTCACTTCTCAGACTAACAACATCTTGAGCACAATTGACTCAAACCAAAACTTGGACAACTCAACCATGGCTCTACTAAGTCCTCAATGGTTGGTCCATTATTACATCACAAATTTAAGACACAAATTTAAAAGAAAACAAAGCTTTCATTCTTGGAGTTCTAGGTGCCCTGCACCACTCGTGAACTTGCATCCCAAACTATTTATTCTCCCAAGACACCAAATCTTGATATAATACCATGTGATCAAGCTTATCCTACCCATGATGTTCAAACTAATTCTCCAAGATGCAAAATGATTAAGAAAAATGATGGTTCAATTTCTATTCCTATTAGAGCTCATATTTTGTTAATCTTGATGAGGAAATAGGTGAGAATGTTGTTAATGATGAAAATGTTATTCCCAATATTTTAGAGGATGAATATGAATATGTTGATGTTGATAATGATTTATCTAAACAATTTCCAAAAGCATTAATCCTAGCTCTTAGTAACAGACAAAGTGACTCATCATTAGAGCATGGTCCTTATTTGGAACTTGTGATAGCTCCATCGACTATGCTTAATTTTATTCCTATTGAGTGTTGTCCACCCTCTCAAAATAATGATGAGAAAGATCAGGGGATGGATGATGTGCTTGATTAGCTTGATTAGCACCTTAGATTCTCTCTCTCTCCTCTATTGCTTGTTTGTGACCTTCTTTTATTTGTTGTTCCTAGAGTTATCTACTCTAGGATGATGCGAAATATTGAGATATATTTTGGTCTCTCCTATGTTGAGTCAAAACACACATGTGCCCTTCTTCCATGGTGGCTTTCCTTTCTTTAGAGGATGAGGACATTTCTTCCATGCTTCATGATCCAAAGATCCTTCTTTTCAAATAAATTTGTTGTATCTTGCGCTATTCTAGTTAGCATCAAGTTTGCAAGTCATTTTTGTATCTTGCCCTAAGAGAAGTTAGCCTTGGTTTGCAAATACAAAGTAGTGAGTTGTTTCATTATAATATTATATACATAATGGATATATTTTGTGGGTAGGTGGTCATCGCAATTTTTCCTTGTTTTGGGTTTTCCACATTCAAAATATTGGTGTTGATGTGCTGGTTTTATGTTATTGATTAATTTTTTATGTGCTAGATTAATTTTGGTTTAGATTGATTCAGCCCCCTCTTAGTCTTCCCTTGGCTTCAACACATTTGGGTATCTAATGAGTGGTCATTATATGATAAAAGACCTTGCAACATGATTTGTGTTAGTTCTATAATTTAAGGGCATGTTCTTGTAGTTATATACTATTCCCTTGCAAGATATCATTTTATGTTCATACATGTAACTTTTGACAAATCTTTGTAGCGTGTTTTCTACTATTGTAGCATGGATTGTGTCTACAACATATATCTCTACTAGCATTGTATATCTCTAGCCTTTATATCTTATTTTGAGTTTCTGTAGCTAAATATTTTGGCACTATAGTAAGATCTATATATCTTTGCAACATCTATTCACTCTATTTGTGTAAGTTTCATCATTTATAGAATTGTGGGTGGCATTAAGAGTAGAATTTTGAGAGAGAAAATGCATAATCATTTTGGTGCACTATTTTGAGTATTTTAATAAAACAAAAGTAATATAAATTAATTAATTATCAAATAAAATAGAACTCACAAAACAAGGACATAATATTTTGTTGGATATTGCTACTACTAGGATATGTTGTTGTTAATGATGTCAACATAATCATGTGTTTTGGTGATCCAGTGATTGCAAAGAGTTGATCTAGTTGGTTTATCTATTTGGGATAATGAATCAACTAGAGATACTTTATTCTTTATTGATTTCATGATGCTATGAGGTGATTTGATCGGGTTATAGATTTCGATAAGAAGATTAGTTTTCAGTATTAAGTGTTGCAGTGTTATGGTATTTGATCTGTTGTGCTCTGGTATGATCATATCTTTAGTTGAAAATTTGAGAGAATTTTCTGTATGTTCATGTGTATCTCCATTTCAGATGGTTCATGATTTGGTGCTCCGCAAGTTATCTTTCTAGTTTGAATTGTTGTTGTTAAGTGTTCTTGAGTGTTAGCATGTTGATCGATGAATAATTGTATAAGTGGCATTAGTGTAGCTATTGTTGAATGTTCCAACGTACTTTTTGGTGTTTCCTGACCATTTTCTATTTGTTTTGGTGGTCCGTATTGATCTTTGTGCATACTATTGAAGATCTTATGGGTCCGATGATATTCTTCGTGTTATGTGGTATTTTTGGTGGTGTAGCATGTTGCAAATGATCGTGGCATGTTTCTTGGCGATGTGGCATGTTTGAGGATTTGATTTGGGTCCATTCTATATTGTCTATGGCATTGTATTTGTTTGGTGGTTTATTTATATATCATGTGATGTAATTTTGTAATTAGGTGTTAAGGGTTAAGCCAACCTTGTAGTCAAGGTTGATGATTTATATAAATGGGTGTCATATTCATGTAATTTGGGTATGGGTGTTGTTTCTGCATTATCAGAGAGTGGTGTATGTGTAAATAAGATAATTCATCTTTTGGTGTGGTGTATTAAGCATAGAGTGTTGCAGAGTAGATAAATAGGCTTAATTGCAACTATCATCAGGGATTAGGAGATGTTATTCTTTAAATTCATCTCACCGGATTGCACTCCAAATATTATTGTAAGGTAGTGAACCTTCCCTAAGGGTTGGAGCCTTCTGAGTCATTACATTTGAGTAGTGAGCTCTAGTAAATGTCTTTGAATGCATGTGCATTCCCCATTGTAATATTTTCACATATCACTGCAGAGTATCATCTTATTGTGGGTAGGTTCCCATTGTGGTTTTTCCCTTAACCGGGTTTTCCACATCAAAATCTTGGTGTTACATGTTTTCCTTCTATTGTGATCATCTTTATTCTTATTGTTATTGATCAAATATGAGATTGTGCTTAATTTGTTTGATCTGATGAAAATTGATTCACCCTTCGTCTCAGTTTTACTTCATTGTTGTTGCCAATAATTGGTATAAAAGCTAGATCCTTTGAAAGAAGCTTAACCTCTTGAGGAGATCTAAGATGGAAACCTATGCATTGAACAAGGAGAGTTCGATACTTAATGGAAATAACTACATTGTATGGAGGGACTGAATGGAAGTTCATTTCAAGTGTCTTGGAGAAGAGTACTTGGAAGATTATAGAGAATACCTATAATGTTCCTCAAGATGGACCGGTTACTACTACTGAGATCAAAGATGTTGTGTTGGTATTTTGGTATGGTTTTCTCATTGATGTCAACACCTACTAAACTCTTATCAACTTTGGCACTTTGGAGAATCAACAACATTCACCGGCAAGCAAGTGACTCATGCATAGTCACCGGTATCTGGTACACCGGCAAGATATAATGATCACCGACACTTGGAATGATATGGAAAACATATGGTTATGTTGAAGACATCGTTTGGACATCTTGTCCTGGAGTTTTGTTCATTGGTATATTCTTATTTGCATATTTATTGTTATCGGCAAATAGGTCTAGGGTTACACCGCCAGGTTTATCTTTTCCAGATTAGCATAGCACGCTATGGAGATGATTAATTATTGTTATAAATGCATTAAGCCAACATGTTCAATCAGTTATTGCATCGGATATTGTAATATCTTGTAGAGCCGACCTACTAAAATTGGTCTTAGGTTATGGTATAAATGTAAGATCTTATTTGTAAGATCAGATGTGGAATGCAAAAAGTGATTGTGTGAAGGTATATGCGAGAATAAGCAGAGCTATACACGCAAACATCATTTGAAGATTGAAGGAGGGTTTTTGTGAAGACAATCAGAACTACACCAGTACTGAATCCAGCATATGAAGATGTTATTTTGTGTAGTACATTCTTATTGGATTTAACCATCCAACTGTAGTTAGTGTGACTCCCATTTTGTGATTAAGCAGTGAGCTCTAGGTGATTGGCCTTTCTGCATGTGCAGACCCTATTTATGTACACTTACTATTTGCAGTAGTATCATCTAATTGTGGGTAAGGTTTCCCATCGTGGTTTTTCTCCTTACAGGGTTTCCACGTACAAATATTGGTGTTATGTATTGTGGATAACTTTGTGTTTATGTTTCATGCACTAATCATTACCGGTATAGCAATTAACTATTAAAACTGTCTACCGACATATTGAACTGGTTTACCAGTATTAAGCATTAAGTTGGTTAAGTTGTTTTTGGTTTAAATTTATTAGACAACTAATTTACCCCCCCTCTCAGTTGTCTCTAGGACCTAACAATTGGTATCAGAGTGTAGTCCTCTTTTGTAGAAGTTTAACAACTTGAGGAGATCCAATGTCTACTAATTATTTTAAGAAGGACAATCCTAAACTCGATGGAACCAACTATGGCATATGGAAGATCAAAATGGAGACACATCTAAATTGCATTGGAAAAGACATATGGGATGTTACAAAGAATGGTTATACTGTTGTTGTACAAGGTCAGCCTAGTCCAGCTACCTTGACTAAAGATGAGGCAAATGATTGCAAAGTAAGAGAAGCACTTTTGAGCGCATTATCAAATCAACAAATCATGGGACTATCAGATAGGTTTACTGCTAAAGCTATTTGGGATCATTTGGAAACACTGAATGAAGGAGATTCCACAGTCAAAATTGCAAAACTTGAAAGCTTTCGGGTCAGGTATGAACATCTGAAAATGGAAGAAGATGAAAGGATTTCTACTTTTATGGAAAGAGTAAATGAAATTGTTTTGGGTATTAAATGTTGTGGAGGAACCTTAAGTGAGGATGAAATTATTTCAAAAGTTTTGAGAGGATTGCCACCGGCATATAAAATGAAAGTCACTGCTATAAATGAGTTAAGAACAATGCCTAATACATCAGTTACTAAGGATACATTAATTGGGAAACTTTCAGCTTTTGAAATTGAAGAATTTGGTCTTGTTGCTACTATAAAGACAAATTCGGCCTTCAAAGCATCAACATCATCTGCTCCATCATTTGACAAATCTGATTGGAAATCCTTTTATGCATGAGAACTTGAAGAACTTGAAGCACTATTTGCAAGGAAAATGCCTAAAGGTCTAGTTGGAAGTAAGTATGAAGGTAAAGCACCCTTTAAATGTTTTAACTACATTAAGATTGGTCATATGGCTTCAAGATGCCTTGATAGACATGCTAAACTAAGAGAAGAAGCTAGAAGAACATACAAGCCTAACCCTAAATATCAGAGATACAAATTTACGAAGAATAAAGACAAATCTTGTTACATTGCTGATGAAGGTGTGACTGATGATTCTGATGAGGATCCAGTAGATAGTAGATTATTTTTTGTTGCTATAATAGAAGATCAACCAGCACATACTTCTCAACTGGTAGTACATGCCCTGACAGCTAAAGTTGAAGTAAAGGATGAATGGATAATTGATTTAGGATGCTCACATCATATGACAATAGACAAAGGTAAATTCTTGAACTTTCAAGAATACAATGGAGGCTTAGTGAGATTTGGAGATGACAAAGCTTGTTCAATCAAAGGTAAGGGTACAATATCTCTTGATGGTAAGCATAACAGTGACAATGTTTACTATGTTGAAGGATTAAAGCATAAGATTTTGAGTGTTGGTCAATTAGTTGAGAAAGGATTTCAATTACAATTCAAAAATGGAAAATGCAAAATCATGAATAGAACTAGTTTGGAAATTGCAACCGGTAATCAGACTACAGGTAATATCTTTCATTTGAATAACAATGAAAAAACATGCTTAATTGCACATATAGATGAAAGTTGGTTATGGCATAAGAGACTCTATCATGTAAACTTTGATTGCAAGGTAAATATTAGTACTAGTAAGGCAGTTAGAGATTTACCTAAAATTATCAAACCTCAGAATACAATATGTAAGGAATGTCAGTTCAGAAAACAAGTTAGAGCTAGTTTCAAAAGTATTCCAGAAAAATCAAATAATGCTCTTGATTTGATTCACACTGATTTATGTGGTCCAACTAGAACTAAAAGCTTACAAGGTGATAGATATTTCATGCTAATCATTGATGACTATTCTAGAATGTGTTGGATTACTTTTCTCAGAGAAAAATCAGAAGCACTTGGAAAGTTCAAACTGTTGAAAGCAATGGTAGAAAATGAAACCGGTAAGAAAATCAAATGTTTAAGATCAGATCAAGGAGGTGAATTTACATCTAAGGAATTTAATACATTCTGTGAAGTAAATGGAATCAGAAGACATCTATCAGCACCTCGGACACCACAATAGAATGGAGTTGTTGAAAGGAAAAACAAAACTATCTTGGATGCAACAAGAAGTATGTTATCAGAAGCAAACCTACCACATGTATATTGGAGAGAAGCAGTCAGCACAACGGTCTATACATTGAATAAAGTTCACATCAAAGGTGAAACCAGTAAAACCCCTCATGAACTATGGTTTGGTAATACTCCTACTCTTAAGTATTTCAAAATTTTAGGAAGTAAATGTTATATTAGAAGAGATGAGTATATTGGCAAATGTGATTCTAGAAGTGATGAAAGAATATTTCTTAGTTATTCATCTAAGAGCAAGGCATATAGATGTTTTAACAAAAGATTGCAAACAATCATTGAAAGTACAAATGTAAAAATTGATGAACAATTCAGAGGAACTTAAAGGTATATAGACTTTGAACCAGCAAAAGAAATTTTGACAAATGAACCTACTCTAAATCCACCAGTACAGAAGGAAGATCCAGTTACCCCGGTATCATCTAAGGATTCCACAGTAATTGAGGAACAACAACAAAAAAAGACACCCCAGTATGTAAGACTGAATCATTTTGAAGATCAGATAATTGGAAATAAGTTTAAAGGAGTTATGACAAGAGGAAGATTGGAAAATGAAGAGGTATGCCTTATTTCTCAAATTGAACCATCATCTGTTAATGAGGCATGTGAAGATAAATTTTGGATTAAAGCTATGGAAGAAGAATTAGAACAAATTGAGAAAAATAACACTTGGACATTAGTTCCCCAACCTAAAGATAAAAATGTAATTGGAACCAAATGGGTATTTAGAAACAAACTTAATGAAGATGGTAAGGTTGTTAGAAATATAGCAAGACTAGTGTGTAAGGGATATTCTCAGAAGGAAGGAGTTGATTACAATGAAACCTTTGCACCAGTAGCTAGAATTGAGGTAGTCAGATTATTTTTGGCTTTTGCAGCACACAAGAACTACAAAGTTTATCAAATGGATATTAAATGTGCATTTTTAAATGGAGATCTTGAAGAGGAAGTATACATTGAATAACCTGATGGATTTTCTTTGACAGATGATAATGATATGGTTTGTAGGTTAAGAAAAGCTCTATATGGATTAAAACAAGCTCCAAGAGCTTGGTATGCAAGATTGGATAAGTATCTTTTAAAGATTGGTTTTGCTAAAGGAAATGCAGGCAACAATTTATATTATAAAGTAACTAATGATGAAATATTGATTATAGAAGAATTTGTTGATGATATAATCTTTGGAGGAGAAGATGGATTATGTAAAGAATTTTCTATTAAAATGTAGCAAGAATTGAAATATCTATGATTGGAGAAATAAAATTCTTTTTAGGATTGCAGATTTCACAGACTGATAAAGGTATATTCTTGAGTCAATCCAAATACTTAAAAGAGTTACTAAATAAATTTGGGATGGATAACTCTAAACCGGTAAACACACCTATGACAACAAATGACAAATTGTCAAAAAGGGATGAATCTACACCTATTAATCCAACTAGATACAAATCTATGATAGGAGGTTTACTGTATTTGACACAAACCAAACCTGATATTATGAATGCAGTATGTATTGTTTCAAGATTTCAAAGTAATCCTAGAGAAAATCATGAATCAACAGTAAAAAGGATTTTTCGGTACTTACAAGGCACTATAAATCTTGAATTATGGTACCCCAGAGATGAAAACTTTGAATTATGTGCATACACTGATGCAAATTGGGTAGGAGATGCGGATGATAGAAAAAGCACCACCGGCGGAGAATTCTTTGTTGGAAACAGACTAGTTTCTTGGTTGAGTAAGAAACAAAGTTGTACATCTTTATCAACAGCAGAATCAGAATATGTTGCAACAGCAACTAACTATACATGGGTACTATGGCTTAAGCAAATGTTGAAAGACATAAAGGTAAAATGCAAGGAACCTATTACTATCTATTGTGATAACACTAAAACAATTGATATATCTAAGAATCCGGTACTACATTCTGAAACCAAACATGTTTCTATCAAACTAAATTTTCTAAGGCAAAATGTTGAAGCAAAGGAGATAAAACTAGTTTATGTGAATACTAAAGAATAGATTGCAGATATTTTCACTAAACCTTTGCCTAAGGAGACTTTTGAATATCTCAGAGATCAGCTTGGAGTCATACCACCACCGGTAGAGACTTAGACAATTGATGATTGTCATCAACCGACAAAATTAACAGAGAAATCTTTTATTTCGGTCTTTGATGAGAAGATACTTCTCAGGGGGAGTAGTTGGTATGTTGAATTGATTGGTATTTTGTATTTGAACTTGGTTTTATTGTAACTTTGGCATTTGATGTCAAAGGGAGAGAGATTGGTATGGAAAAACTTTGAAAAACACAAGGAAAACATATGTTGCTCCTAGGGGGAGAGATTGTTGTTTAGGAGAGATTATTACTCTCTGTATCTGTATTTTGATTTCTGGTTATGATCTCTTTTTGGAGATTGTTTTTTTTGGTATTTGGCATTTCTGTTTTGGCACTTTGATGGTTTTTCCATCTTGTGTTGCCATCAATGCCAAAGGGGGAGATTGTTGGTATTTTGGTATGGTTTTGTCATTGATGTCGACACCTACTAAACTCTTATCAACTCTGGCACTTTGGAGAATCAACAACATTCATCGGCAAGCAAGTGACTCATGCACAGTCACTGGTATCTGGTACACCGAAAAGATATAATGATCACCAGCACTTGGAATGATATGGAAAACACATGGTTATGTTGAAGACATCATTTGGACATCTTGTCCTGGAGTTTTGTTCATTGGTATATTCATATTTGCATATTTGTTGTTACTGGCAAATAGGTCCAGGGTTACACCGATAGGTTTATCTTTTCCAGATCAACATAGAATGCTATGGAGATGAATAATTATTGTTATAAATGCATTAAGTAGACATGTTCAATCGGTTATTGCATTGGATATTGTATTGTTTATAAAATGTTTTTATTGTAATATCTTGTAGAGCCGACCTACTAAAATTGGACTTAGGTTATGGTATAAATGTAAGATCTTATTTGTAAGATCAGATGTGGAATGAAAAAAAGGATTGTGTGAAGGTATATGCAAGAATAAGCAGAGCTATACATGCAGACATCATTTGAAGATTGAAGGAGGTTTTTTGTGAAGACAATCAAAACTACACTGGTACTGAATCCAACATATGAAAATGTTATTTTGTGCAGTACATTCTTATTGGATTTAACCATCCATCTGTAGTCAGTGTGACTCCCATTTTGTGATTGAGCACTGAGCTCTAGGTGGTTGGCCTTTCTGCATGTGTAGACCCCATTTATGTACACTTACTATCTACAGTAGTATCATCTGATTGTGGGTAAGGTTTCCCACCATGGTTTTTCCCCTTATAGGGTTTCCAAGTACAAATATTGGTGTTATGTGTTGTGGATAACTTTTTGTTTATGTTTCATGCACTAATCCTTACCAGTATAGCAATTAACTATTAAAACTGTCTACTGACATATTGAACTGGTTTACCGGTATTAAGCATTAAGTTGGTTAAGTTGTTTTTGGTTTAAATTTATTAGACAAATGATTCACCCCCCCCCCCTCTCAATTATCTCCGGGACCTAACACACTGAACATAACATAAGAGCTAAGGAAGCATTGTTGAGTGCATTGATTGATTTAGAGATGACTAATGTGATGGGTTTGTAGACTGTACATGAGATTTGGGAGAAGGTAGACATTTTGTATGAAGGAGATAAACATGTCAAAGTTTCCAAGCTACATAGTTTGAAAGGAAAGTATGAGATGCTAAAGATGGGAGAAGATGAAAACATAACTACCTTTATGGCTAAGGTGAGTGATCTTGTCCTAGGTATGAGATGTGCTAGTATAACTCTTGAAGCAGATGAGATTGTTGCTAAGGTGTTGATATATTTTCCTCCTGCTTACAAGCCTACAATAGCTACTATTGATGGCATCTGAAGTTTGACTACTGTGACAAGGTACATGCTGGTTGGTAAGCTTGTTGCATTTGAGTTGAGTGAATTTGGATAATCACATGGAAAATTTGAGACTACATTCAGAGCCTTTATATCCGAGAAGTAGAAGTATGATCAAGAGAAAGTTCATGTTGGGTTTCCATATATGAAAGATAAAAGAGAGAGATAGAAGAGAATTGTATGAGCTTGAAGTCCTTATTGCTAGAAGATTTCCTAAGGGAGCCGGTGAGTATGATGGAAAGTTACCTTTGGAATGTTTCTCATGTAATAAGATAGGGCATTTTGCCTCTAGGTATCCTAAAAGAATGTCTAGGTATAATAAATATGACAAATTTGAAAGGCATGATAGATTTGATAAACATAATAGATCTAAGAAGCATGATAAGTATGATAAGTCCTATAAGCCTAACCAAAAGTTTAAATATCAGAAGAGATGTTATTATGTTTCTCTTGAAGGTGTGATAGATGAAAAGTCTAAGAATGGGAATTCAAAAGATGAGTTTGTATTTATTTCTCTTAAGGAAGATGATCTTGTACGAGTGAATTCTACTAGCTGCATTGTTGAGGAAAACACTTTGGCTACTAAGATTGAAGATAAAGATGAACGAAACTAATTGAAAATGGTTGTTCACATCATATGATAGGTGATAAAAGAAAATTTGTGAATATGGAAAGGTATGATGGTGGTATAGTGAGATTTGGAGATGATAAAGCTTGGGTGATCCATGGTAGAGGTTCAATTTCTTTTGATGGTAAGAATAATACTGATGATGTCTTGTATGTTGAAGGTTTGAAGCATAATCATTTGAGTGTTGGTCAGATGGTTGACAAGGTATGTGATTTGCAATTCAAGAATGGTAAATGCAAGATCCTAAATGCCTCTGGTATAGAGATTGCATTAGGGACTAAGAATAAAGGTAATATCTTTCACTTGAATGTTGGTGAGAAAAGTTGTTTGATTGCTCATATTTATGAAAGTTGGTTGTGGCATAGAAGGATGTGTCATGTTAATTTTGACTGCATGATAAGGATAAGCTGTACTCAAGCTATGAGAGATTTGCCTAAAATTGTGAAGCCATCTAATCCAGTATGTAAAGAATGTCAGTTGGTTCTAAAAAATGGTAGGATATTGTGTCTTTATTCTATTGCAATTTTACCTAAACATATGAAAATAGAAACAACCTTGCTTAAGTAACCTTTTAAGATCTTAGTGCCATCTTAACCACAATCATCTCAAGGGTTAGACATAACATGAATTCATAAAGAAAACACAAGATAGCCTCATGATACATGTAATCATACTAACTAAAACTTAATTGACTCCCCACCAAATCATTCCTTTATTATATATATATAGAGAATATTTTCATAGAATTTAGATATGAGGCATATGTAAGTATTTGTGTGTGTATATTTAGATGTATTATCTCTCTCTATATATAATAAAGGAATGATTTGGTGGGGAGTCAATTAAGTTGTAGTTAGTATGACCAGTAAAACTTTATCAAAATTTTATGCCAAATAATGCTAGTCAAAAAATGGTAGGATATTGTGTCTTTATTCTATTGCAATTTTACCTAAACATATGAAAATAGAAACAACCTTACTTAACTAGCCTTTCAAGATCTTAGTGCCATCTTAACCACAATCATCTCAAGGGTTAGACATAACATGAATTCATAAGGAAAACACAAGATAGCCTCATGATACATGTAATCATACTAACTGAAACTTAATTGACTCCCCACGAAAACTACATTCAAGAATAAGTTGTATTCATCTAATGGATTGTTAGATCTTGTGCATACTGATTTGTGTGGTCCTACGAGAGTAAGAAGCATGCAAGGTGATAGATATTTCATGTTGTTGATTGATGATTATTCTGGAATGATGTGGGTTACCTTTCTAAGGGATAAATCAGAAGCGTTGGAGAAATTCAAGATATTCAAAGATAAGGTAGAGACTAAGGCATGATTGAAGCTGAAGTGCTTGAGATCTAACAGAGGAGGAGAATTTTCATCGGGTGAGTTTGATTCATTCTATGAAAGGAATGGTATTAGAAGATAGTTATCTTCTCCTAGAACCCCTCAGCAGAATGAAGTTGTTGAAAGGAAGAACAAAACTATTGTGGATTTTGTTAGAACCACGTTGATTGAAGGAAATGTTGCACAAACCTTTTGGAGAGAAGTTGTTAGCACTTTTTTTTACACATTCAATTAGGTGCATAGAAAAGGTGATTTTGGTAAGACTCCTTATGAGCTATAATTTGTTCATGTTCTTATAGTTAGATATTTCAGAATTTTTGGAAGAAAATGTTATATCAAGAGAGATGAGGATATAGAAAATTTTGATGCAAGATGTGATGAAATAATCTTTTTAGGTTATTCTACTAAGAGAAAGGCCTGCCGATGTTACAACAAAAGATTGAGAAAGATAGTACAGAGTGAAAATGTGAAGGTGGATGAATGTCATGGAAAATAGATCAGAGCATACAAATATGAATCTGATGATCAAGATGTCATTTCAAAGCCTATACAGACTAAGATCTTAAAGGCGATTGCTCTGGTAGAGATAGTTAATCCGAATATTGTTGTTGTCAGTGAAGAAGTTCAAGAACCTGAAAATCTGAATAATTAGAAGACTCTGAGGTATGTAAGATTGAATCATTTGACAAAAAATCAAATTATTGGTGATAAAAATAAAGGTGTGATGACTAGAAGAAGGATTTTTGTTGAAGAGATATGTCTAATTTCCAATATTGAGCGTAAAGATGTTGCAGAAGCATGTAAAGATGAAAATTGAATAAAATCCATGGAAGAAGATTTGAATTAGATTGAGAAGAATAACACTTGGGAACTTGTTCCGAGACCTAAAGACACGAATGTGACTAGCACTAAATGGGTGCTCTAGAATAAACTGAATGAAGTCGGTGAAGTGGTTAAAAACAAAGCAAGATTGGTATGTAAAGGGTATTCACAGATGGAAGGAATTGATTATGAGGAAAATTTTTCTCTGATAGCTAGAATTGAAGTTGTTAGATTGCTACTTGCATATGTTGCTCACAAGAATTTCAAGGCATATCAAATGGATGTTAAGTCATATTTTTTGAATGGCAATTTGGAAGAGGAAGTCTAAATTGAACAACCAGATGGATTTTTATTATCAGATGATGGAGGAATGGTATGAAAATTAAAGAAAGCACTCTATGGACTTAAGAAAGCCCCTAGAGCCCAGTATGCTAGGTTGGACAGGTATTTGATGAAGTTGGGATTCTGTAAAGGTACTGCTGATAGTAACTTATACTTGAAGGTTGATAATGATAACATTTTGGTTGTTGAATTTTTTGTTGATGAAATTATTTTTGGAGGAGATGATGATTGTTTTATGAAGTTTTCTGATGATATGCAAAAGGAAATTGAGATGTCTATGATAGGTGAGATGAAATTCCTCTTACGATTGCAGATTACATAAATTGACAAAGGCATTTTCATTTCTCAATCTAAGTATGTGAAGGAATTGTTGAAATTTTTTGGGTTAGTTGATTCTAAACCTATTGGAACTCTTATGGTGATTGGATGCAAGTTATCTAAGCACGATGAATCTCATAAAGTTAATTAGACATTGTATAGATCTATGGTTGGTGGATTGTTATACTTGAATCAGAGTAGGCTAGATATTATGCATGTTGTTTGTCTTTGTGCTCGATTTCAAGTTGATCCTAAAGAGAGTCATGTTACTACTGTGAAGAGGAATTTCAAATACTTGAGGGGGACAAATGACTATATTTTATAATATCCAAAGAATGATGATTTCATGTTATGTATTTATACTGATGCTAACTAGGCAGGTGATGTTGATGACCAGAAGAGCACTATCGATGGAGCTTTGTTTCTAGGAAAGAAATTGGTTTCATGGTCCAGTAAGAAACAAGATGCTATATCTTTATCTACTACTGAAGTTGAATGCATTGCTGCTACTAGCAATTGTACTCATGTAGTTTGGATGAAACAGATGTTGAAGGATATCAAAGTTGTATATGATGAGTCTATTGTCATATATTGTGATAATTCAAGTGCTATCAATATTTCCAAGAATTCGGAACTACATTCTAAAATAAAGCATATATCAATTAAGTATTAATTCTTGAGGGTGAAAGTTAGTGATGAAGAAGTCAAATTGGAGTATGTATCTGCAAAGGATCAGATTGCATATATTTTCACTAAGCCTTTACCTACTAATACATTTGTATATTTAAGAGACAAGGTAGGGGTCTCTGCCCCTCCTAATGAGAACTAGATGCAGTGAGTTGCATCAATCCGGTGGACTTCATGGTCTTATCTTCTTATCCGGATTGATGAGTGGGTGTTGCTACTCAGCCAGAGTAGTCAATGATTCAGATGTTCAGATTTGTGATTTTATTATAAGGGAGAGAGATTGTCCTTCTTAGAGGGAGAGAACCATGATTTGTTCATGTCTTTGGCATTGTTGTCAAAGGGGGAGAGAAGCATGTGAAAAATTGCCTTGTCTTTGAAGATTTGTGTGCATAATCTTAGGAGTAGTTTGTTTGTGATTGTTGATGTTGATTTATTCCTTTGCATTGATTTTTTTTCACATTCATATGCTGTCATCAATGCCAAAGGGGGAGCTTGTTGGATATTGCTACTAATAGAATATGTTTTTGTCACTAATGTCAACATATTCTTGTGTTTTGGAGATCAGGTGATTGCAAAGAGTTGATCTGGTTGGTTTATTTGTTTGGGATGTTGAATCAACTAGAGATACTTCATTCTTTATTGATTTCATGATGCTACGTGGTGATTTGATCGGGTTATGGATTCTAGTGTGAAGATTAGTTTTCAATGCTCAGTGTTGCATTGTTCTGGTTTTTGATCCATTGTGCTCTAGTATGATCATATCTTTAGTTGTGAATTTGGGAGAATGTTCTATGTGTTCATGTGTATCTTGAATTCAAATGGTTCATGATTTGGTGCTCCGCAAGTTATCTTTCTAGTCCAAATTGTTGTTGTTATTTGTTCTTGAATGTTAGCATGTTGATGGATGAGGATATGTATACTTGTGGCATTGGTGCAGCTATTGCGGATGGTTCTAACATGCTTGTTGGTGTTTCCTAATCATGTTCTATTTTTTTTGGTGATTGAAACTGATCTTTGTGGATGATATTAAAGATCTTATGGGTCTGGTGATATTCTTCATGTTATGCGGTATTTTTGATGGTGTAGCGTGATGTGAATGATCATGGCGTGTTGCTTGGAAATGTGGCATGTTCATGGATTTAATTTTGGTCCATGCTATGTTGTATATGACATTGTATTGGTCTGATGGTTTATATATGTATCGTGTGATGAAATTTTGTAATTAGGTGTGATGCATCCATAACTAGTAAAATCCTCAAAGACAATCAACTGGTTTATGCAGCAAGAGTAACACATTGAAAGAAACAATAAAACATAGCAAGATTACATAACATATCATATTATTTCTTTATAAATTCTGGCAATCATCCAGCTATCATCATATAATAATCAAAGAACATCCGGTAGCTAACTGGTTACATGGAGGCTTCAAGCCAGATATAATCCAACCAGGACTCTAAGAATCAACTGGATCACAAAATGCGAATCTCAATCCTTATTTTCAATCCTACTTCCTCTGCCCCTACAAATGATTAAATAATATCATATTTATACCAACCAAAACATATTCGGGTCAACCTCATACGATTCCATTTACCAATGCAGAAAAATGAAACATGTAACTAGGTCGGTCCTAAGAATTAAAGAAATCTTTTTGAAAAATAACTGATAACTCAATGATGAACGGATAGTACCAAATTGGTACTGAGAGGGGGGGGTGAATCAGTATAGACAAAAGCCCAATCCTAAATCGGTTTGTTAGTAGACACTGTGCATTGACAGACAAATAGTAACACAGGTCTTTAAACAGAGCAAACCGACAAAACCCAGAATAACTAAGACAAGCATGAACCGGTTGACACTTATCTTCTCACAATCTAATACTTCATTTCCATTTCATCCTAGTGCATGAACAGGTAAACTATCATCAAAGACATATATGTAAACAACTAGATCAACATGATTCACCACTTGACAGAAAACAACATATCATCACATGAAAAGGACATCACATATGACACACATATTTTTCATGTGGAAACCCAACTAGGAAAAACCACGGTGGGGATGAATACCCACAAGTTGTTTTGAACTCTTTAGAAGTCCGCTCTGTTAGGAGCCTTGTTCGGTTAAAGATTGATACAATAGGTTCTGTTAGGAATCGATCCTGTTAGGGATCACCCATTTTTAAGGGATGGCTAGAATACTCGGTTAAGAGTTAAACCCTGTTAAAGGTTACCTTGTTAGAGGATTTCAAGAACTCAATGGTTTTGAGTCACCCTAGTAAAGGATTTATAGCAAGCCGGTTAAAGCTACCCTGTTAAGGATTTCCTGACTGTTGAAGTGGTTAGAGATCAACAGGTATTACAATGATCTGGTAACAGCACTCAATGCCAATGTAGATCCACTTTAGCTCCTCTTCACCTTCTGCACTTACACTTTGCAGGTATCACTTCACTCTTCTAGTCTGGCAAGAATCACGTATCTCTTCACTTGGATACTCACACACAACTTTTTCCAACAACCTTAGAAAGAAAAATAACATCGACCATATGGGAAAATAGATAGGTCGGTAGCATAAACCCTAAACCCTAAACCTGTTAGGTTAAGGATTTCAAACGGTTCAATCTTGACCGTTGAGCATACTGCACTAAATGCAATAGTCTTGATCCAATCTCAAGGCATTCTCCATCATTCATTTTCCACCGATTTCATGGCGATTGATAACCCATCATGCGTTATCACCATTTACAGGCTTTGCACATTCCCGAGGTAGATGGGAACAATCTCCTTCATGCAAGATCCTTCATGCGCACAAGGCTGATGTGGCAACATGATCTGTTCTTCGTTACAATGCTAACTCATCACACAAAGTCACCGGTTGAGCAACACAGGCTTGAAGCACTTCAACCGAAAATCCTGAAGTTGAGACTACCAACAGGTAGTTATACAAAGCTTCCATGTGTCGGTTCCTATAACCATATGCCGATTTACCTTAACACACCGCTTCACAAACGCTGGTTCATAGTGTTATACTAGTTCTCTCCTCTTCAGCATATTGACATCAATGACAACATATAATGTCATTATGTCCTTATACCGGTTCACATAATGCCAACAATCTTCCCCTTTGGCATTGATGGCAATATACAAAGATATCTCCCCGCTTCACATCATGTCACTATCTTCAGATAGGGAAAACCCATCTGGTTGCTCTATATACACTTCCTCTTCAAGTACACCATTTAGGAATGCATATTTTACATCCATTTGATATACTTTGAATCCTTTACAAGCTGCATATGCAAGAAGCATACGAACTCCTTCCAATCTGGCTATAGGAGCAAAGGTTTCTCCATAGTCTTCTCCTTCTTCTTGGGCATATCCTTTACACACCAGTCTAGCTTTGTTTCTAATCACTGTGCCATCCTCATTCAACTTTTTTCTGAAAACCTATTTAGTACCAATGACATTTTTATGCTCGGGACTGGGTACCAAAGACCATGTAGCATTTTTCTCTATCTAGTCAAGTTCCTCTTCCATTGCCTTGATCTAGTCTTCATCTTTATGTGCTTCTTTGAATGAATTAGGCTCAAATTCAGAGATCATACGTGAGTTTTCTCTGACCTTTCTTCTTGTAAGGATTCCTACATCCTTATCTCCTATGATCTTCTTAGGATCATGATTCAGCTTGACATACCGAGGAATGGTCTTGATAGATTCCTCTTTCTTTTCATCTTCATCCTCATCTCCATCAGTATCAACATCTATATCTACTGGTGTAGGAACACTATTACTGGTACTTGGTTGACTGACAACTGGTTCCCAGAAGGTTTCAATCGGTTCATTTACCACTTGCTCACGGCTGGTTTCCTTAGTTTTCTTAGAGGTTTCATCAACTCTTACATTGGTGCTTTCCATAATTCTCTGAGTCCTATTATTGAAACACTTGAGAGCTTTGCTCTTGGTGGAATACCCTAGGAATATTCTCTCATCACATTTTGAATCAAATTTTCTCTGGTGTTCGCTCCTCTTGATGTAGCATTTGCTACCAAACACTCTAAAGTAGCTAACCACAGGTGTCCTACCTATCCAATACTCATAAGGAGTTTTATCCTTACCTTTCTTGATGAGTACATGGTTCATTGTGTAGACTGTAGTGCTCACTGCTTCTCTCCAAAAGATGTGGGCTACCTTTCCTAGAATCAACATAGTTCTAGTTGCTTCAACCATAGTCTGGTTATTCCTCTTTGCTAGGCCATTCTGCTGTGGAGTCTGGGGGGCAGACAGTTGTCTCTTGATTCCATTTTCTTCATAGTACTTGTTGAATTCACCGGAAGTGAATTCCCCTCCTTGATCAGTTCTTAGGCACTTGATTCTTTTACCACTTTCCTTCTCTACTAAAGCTCTGAAAGCTTTGAAATTTACAAAAGCTTCAGACTTATCTTTTAAGATTGTGACCCACATCATTCTTGAGCAATCATTAGTGAGAATCATGAAGTACCTATCACCCTGCACACTCCTAGTTTTCATAGGACCACACAAATCAGTATGCACAAGATCAAACAAATTGTCAGCAGTGAAAGATTTACCTTTAAAGGTTGAGGAAGACATTTTCCCCAATTGACACTCTCTGTACAAGGTATTATCCGGTTTGCTTAGCACTGGCAACCCTCTAACTACCTTAATCTTACTAGCCTTCACAATGTTATCAAAGTTTACATGGTAGAGTCTCCTATGCCATATCCAACTATCATCAAATTTAGCCATAAGACATTTACTTATATTTGCATTCAGCTGAAATAGATTACCTTTGGTCTGCATGCCGGTGGCCACCAATTCACCATTATTTCCTTTGATTCTGAACACTCCATTCTTGAATTATAAAGTGAGACCACTGTCATTCAGTTGGGCAACACTCAGAAGGTTGTGTCTGAGACCATCAACCCAATACACATTGTCAACACTACTCTTTCCATTCAGAGAGATGGACCCTTTGCCTTTGACCATGCATGGTGCATCATTTCCAAAGCGAACCACGCCACCATCATACTCTTCCAAGGATAGAAACTTGCTCTGATCACCAGTCATATGGTGAGAACAACCACTGTCAATGATCCACTCATTGGAATTATCAAACCGGGAGACAAGAGCCTTCTTGTCTGACACATCTTCCTTGACAACAACAAACACAATATCTTCATTTTCTTCATCTTTTGATTCCTCATCTGTGACACCTTCATCAACTACCACAAAATAGTTTCTCTTGTTTCCTCCTTTGAATTTCTTGAACCTTTCTAGTTTGTCCTTATTGTCACCATTAGGACAATTTACAAAAATATGTCCTATCTGGTTGCAAGAAAAGCATTTCAAAGGGAGCTTACCTCTGTATTTGTCGATTCCTTTAGGAAGTTTCTTGGCAAGAAGAGCTTCAAATTCCATCAGAATCTCCTCACCATCCATTTCTCTGCTCTGTCTTGGTTCACCACTAGTGCTAGCTTCTTTTCCTTTTTTAGATGGTAAAGCAGAAGTTTTAAAAGTTGATTCAGTCTTTTGAACACTGCCATCAAAACTATTTAGCTCATAGGCTGTCAACTTTGCAATGATGGAGTCTAGGGATACCTTAATCTTGTCTATTGATCTCAGCTCCTAATAGCAGCAACCCTTATTGCATAGACCGGTAATAAGGATCTCAAGACTTTTCTTACCACAATGGAATCTTCCATTTTACCACGTGCACTCTTGATATCTCCAACAATGGTTTTGATTCTTATTCCATATTGTTGAATGGTCTCACCTTCAACCATCCGCATGTCTTCAAACTTCCCTCTAAGGCTTTCTTCCTTAGCTTGTTTTACATGCTCATCACCGCCATAGATATTTTCAAGAGTATCCCATACCTCTATAGGATTTACCTTATCTTGGACATCAATAAACTAAATGTGAGATACACTACTAATTAGGGCTTCCATGACTTGCCCATTCTCCCGCATCTCTCTCTTTTGGTCATCGGTGAGAGTACCAGTAGGAGCAAAATAGGCATTCTCAACATAACTCCATTGTTGAGCACCCATGCTTCTGATGTATATCTTCATTATGTCTTTCCATATACTAAAATTTTCTCTATTAAACTTTGGACCTTCCCTCTTCATCATTAGACTGGGATCTTTACCTCAAGCGGTTAAGCTTATAACACAGAGGACCTGGAGGATGCTCTGATACCAATTGACAACTCAATGATGAACAGATAGTACCGAATTGGTACTGAGAGGGGGAGGTGAATTAGTACAGACAAAAACACAATCTTAAACCGCTTTGTTAGTAGACACTGTGCATTGATAGACAAATAGTAACACAGGTCTTTAAACAGAGTACAACTGGCAAAACCCAAAATAACTGAGACAAGCATGAATCGGTTGACACTTATCTTCTCACAATCTAATACTTCATTTCCATTTCATCCTAGTGCATGAACAGGTAAACTATCATCAAAGACATATATGTAAACAACTAGATCAACATGATTCACCGCTTGACAGAAAACAACATATCATCACATGAAAAGGACATCACATGACACACATATTTTTCACGTGGAAACCCAACTGGGAAAAACCACGGTGGGGATGAATACCCACAAGTTGTTTTGAACTCTTTAGAAGTCCGCTTTGTTAGGAGCCTTGTCCAGTTAAAGATTGATACAATAGGTTCTGTTAGGAATCGATCTTGTTAGGGATCACCCATTTTTAAGGGATGGCTAGAATACCCGATTAAGAGTTAAACCCTGTTAAAGGTTACCTTGTTAGAGGATTTCAAGAACTCAATGCTTTTGAGTCACCCTAGTAAAGGATTTACAGCAAGCCGGTTAAAGCTACCCTGTTAAGGGATTTCCTGACTATTGAAGTGGTTAGAGATCAACAGGTATTACAATGATCTGGTAACAACACTCAATGCCAATGTAGATCCGCTTTAGCTCCTCTTCACCTTCTTCACTTACACTCTGTAGGTATCACTTCACTCTTTTGGTCTAGCAAGAATCATGTATCTCTTCACTTGGATACTCACACACAACTTTTGCCAACAACTGTTACTACTTATCAAATTTCCATTAGTTTCATATCCAAAGTCATACTATATATTCTAGTTGGTTAGTATTACCGAATCATGCAGTCGGTACACACAGAGAAGTCGGTATGAACAGTCTAGTCGGTTACAGAAGAAAGTATTCATAGGACATAGTATTCACTGAGCTGTTTACCGAGAAAAGTTTCATGGCTACCGAGTGGTAAAGTTAACTCACCGAGTTGATAGTCACTGAGTGAAACGTTTTACCCAATACATTGAACCTGGACATGCACATGAAAATGTGTTACAAGATCAAGGCACATCTAATCATTTTTGCACTGGAAATAGAATTAGGTGATTGTGTATGAATACAAGGTCAATCTAACCAATGAGAAATTTTGTTTAGTTATTCATTCGAAGAATATTTTTATAAGATCAAAGCAATGAATTAAACCACTGCTGTAAGAGATCTATTTATACAACATGATTCTAGTGTTAGAAAGGGGGAATGTGTGTGTGTATGCATGAAGGAAGACTGTTATAGAGACACAGAGAGGTCACTGAGAAGGTTATCAGTGAACAGTCGAAGAACAGAGTAAACAAAAGGGTTTACCAAGTTTCATTATGGGTTACTGAGGTATGGTACAAGCTAGGTAATCTTATTTAGAGCACATAGAATCTGCTTTAGCATTTTAGATGTAAATTTGTAGATATTTGTAATGATTTTATTGTAATATTTTGAAGTGGTAAGAGAAACCTTTAACAGGGTAAAAGACTTTGACCAAGTCTATAAATTGTAAATCCTTTAACCAGGTGCTACACTTATATAGTGTTGTAAAATCCTTTAGTAAGGTAGATCTAACTGATCTTGATACTCCTAATAGGGTAAGCTATCAGAAATAGCTAAATGTAGCTCTAACTGAGCAATCTTTATTATTGCAGTAGTGAAGTTGTGGGTGCCATCCCCACCGCATTTTTTCTCTCTAACCAAGAGTTTCTGCATGACCAAAATATATGTGTTATGGAGTGAATCATGTATGATTGTTATCTGTTGATTTTAGTTTTATTTTATGTTACTACACTATTTTTTTTATGCATAATAGTAAGGTTATTATCGAGGAAAAGTTTTGGAGTACTAATTCACCCCTCCCCTCTCAATACATTAGCTTTCCATATTGGGCCTAACAATTGGTATCAGAGCTTGAATCTTGGAAAAGGGTTTAATTACCTAAAGAGAAAGATCTTGGCAATGGAATGCTACAAACAATCTTGGAGGATTGTGCATCTTCAAGAAGAGTTGGATAATGCAAATCAAGTGATTGCAGACATACAGAGGCAAATGCAAAAATCTCTGAAAGTAAGGAGAAGATTATCTGATGACTTGCAAGATTCTCAAGAGCTAGTGGAACAAATCGAGACATCATCTGAGAACAGTATATCTAAAGAGACTAAAGAAATGATTGGAATGTTGAAAGAAAAGAACAAAGCATTGGCTGATCAACTAAAAGCAATGAAAAGAGAACATGAACATTTCAGTACACAGATGACTGAAAATCTAGATGCATTAAGGATAGCTGAGGTTAAAGCAAGAGATCTACAAAGAGAGAAACAACAACTTGAAGCTCTAGTATCTGATAAGGATGATGAAATCATAAGGTTAACTGGTATTCAACAAAATATGATAGATCAACTAAGTTATGCACAACATGAAGCAATTCTGAAGAATGATGAAAATCAATCATTGAAACTTGAAGTATCAAGGTTGACTGGTGAACTTGAAACTGAGAAGAAATCCAAAGAATCATTGGAGAAAAGTTATGAAGCATCAAAGATGTTGGATGAGCAACTGAATACAAGAAGACTCTGCAAAGATGGAGGACTCAATTACAAAGGAAAAGAATCAACTGAGAAAGGAATTCATACTACCGAGAGAGGAGAATCATCAAAACAAGCTGGAAAAAGGAATAACATCAAAAGGAAGAAGCCTATTTGCTACTACTGTGGAAATCAAGGTCATACTGCCAACATATGGCAGATCAGAAAAGGTAAGCAATCAAATATCTTGAAGTCCAATGGATATTGTTACAATTGCAATAAATATGGTCACACACCTAATCAATGTAGGACAAAGTCTATTAACAACTATTAGAAGGCAAAATTCAAAGGGTTTTGTAAAAACTGCAATAGATATGGACATAGTACTAAGAAGTACTAGTTTAAGCAAAAGAACTACATAAAGTATCCACACCAAGCAAACATTGGAGGTTACCAAACTCACACAGATCCTTACCAACAATATACAACAGTACCATGGGATTTTAATAAGGTTTGGAATGGTCAACCGGAGATCATGGAGAAATCCTGGTATGTCATGTTTTCATTGTCACAAAGCTGGACATTAAGCTGGAGATTGCAGAGATCAACTGAGAAGAGACACTGAAGAGATAAAAGAAAAATTCAAGATGATTTGGAAAAAGAAAGAAATAATGTCTGATGAAGAAAGCACCTTACCTACTGAGTTAGGTGCACCTATTTCAAATTAGTCAATAAAAGGTATGAAGGGACTGCATTCTTTAAAAGTTGAATCATAACAGTTCCTATTCTATTATGTACAGAATTCAAAATCTGCATAGTTAAGATGCAATTAGTCAGTTTATATACTATACAGGAAACCTGCCAAGTCGGTGTATATAGGAAACCTATCAAGTTGGTTGATAAAGCAAAGTTGGGTACTCGGTGAAAACAAAAAAGAGTAAATTAGTAAAAGGTGAACTGAGTGCATTTAATATCTTGACCTAACCTGCATGAAGCTTGATGAGGTATTTTTGAGTACTTAAAAGTGTTTTCGCGGTCATTTTCATTCACCCAAGTTTTTGAGAAGAAAAGTAGAGTGAATCAAAGCGATCAAACTTCATTCAGAGCAAATTTTGAGGTACTTACATCAGTCTATTCACACTGTTAAGCTGGTTTCCAATCTAGTCAAATTGCTATTTTCTACCGAGTGTGAAGCATCAGTTGTTTGTAAACCCTAAGGATAACTTGTCAAATCTTACCCGAAATCTACCATGGCGCCCAAGATCCAAGACCTTGTAGTTGTCCAAAATGTGGAGAAGCCCTCGCTGAAATATTCTCTAACTCCTAAAGTTGCCTTAGAATCGGATGATAAAACTACATTTTCACTCATCCCGAATTGAGTCTTGTTAGTGGAAGATGTCAGATTCTTTACCAAATGTCATGCTGAGGAACTCAGTCATGTGGAGATTAGTGACACATATGATGAACTGTGCACTGATGGCAAACTGGATAGCAAATTTGAGCATATCAAAATCAAGGGATTAATTGAAGCCCTAGTCTATCCTCGTGTGTTCAAACCCCAATGGGTTAAGTTTGTATTGAGCAGAGTACATGATGATTTCATGTGGCTACAAGAGCAACCGTTCAAGATCACGAAGGAAGTCATTCACCTAATCACCGGATATCCCATCTACGATCATGCTCGTGCACAGAAAATGATATCACAAAAGGAGCTAATCAGTCTAACCAGAGTAGAATCTGAGTACCAAGGACTAAAATTGAATAATGTCACTGATGCTGAACAAAAATTTGTAATTAGAGCTATTGGTTACTGTTTCTTCCAATTTGCAAGGGAAAACAGTGTACCATGTGCTGTAGAAGACCTGGCCTACAAAATAGTGAAGAAGGGAATGAAAGTAGACTTATGTGAAGTACAACTAAAGAACTTGTTTGAGAACCTGAACACAATAAGGAAGCCAAAGAAGAACAACTCGGCAAACACACTAAAGTTTGGTTCACTACTTGTATGTATGTTTTTCTATTTTGAGAAGTTCTTTCCCTAAGTCGGTAAAGTAGTATGGGAGCTACACCGACCTAGCACCCATTAGATCAATGACTATATCAAGAAGTTAGGAGATAACTTTAATGATATCATGGATGATTACTTCAGCAAATTCCAGGAGAAAATGCACAACAGGTATAGGATCCCACTACAGCTGGTTGAAAAATACAAGGACAATATATGTTTTGAAGTCGACACTGAATATTGCTATGTAAATGCTATCGAACCAAGGACTCAATCATTGCAACCAATGGGTTATGAGATTGATTATGATATTACATAGCAATAAATTGATGCCTATCTATCATTTCCAAGGCATGCAACTAAACTAAGGTATGGAACCTATGAAGAGGTTAAGGAGAAAGTAAAAATGAGCATTGTAGTTCCTAAGGCTACAAGAAAAGCTACAAAGATGATAAAGGTTTTATCTGAGAAATTCAGAGAAGAATCCTCCTCTACACCTATCAAAGGAAATCTTGCCATTACCGAAGAGGAATCAGAAGCATAGGAGGCTGCAATAACATTGAGCACAGAGTTGCCAAAGGGTAAAGTTCTGAAAAGAAAGAAATAGGACATCACAAAGGCCTTACCGACTCCACCAACAAAGAGACCCAACACCAAAGCATCAATTGCATCACTGAGTAAGAAACAAAAGATTATTGTCACTCCTAAGGTAACCAAAACTTATAAGAAATCTACTTGGAGACTCATTTTGGCAAAAGAGTCGAGTGATACAGAGTCTGATGATGCAAACAAATTCTAGAATGTGAAAAGCAAAAAGGTAAACATTCACAATGTTGAAATTTTTTGTGCCAATCTTAAAGAATACGGTGGATTTGCAGGATTCAGATATGTTATGAGACTAGGAATAATGATGAGAAATGACAGATTGAAGAAGCTGTCATCTGTACACTTCTGAAGTTTCGGTTAGCACCATTAGAACTAGCAAAGTCACTTCCGAGTGAACTCTACTCACACATTGATAACAGATGGAAATATGCAATGGATTCAGAGAGACAAATAAGAGAAAGAAGTCTAGTCCATCTATTTCTTGACATGCCCATAGCTAAAATCAAGGAGCATCTGACCACATATAATTCTAAATTTCTTGTGAAACAAAGAGCCTTAAAATTGATGAATGGGCTATATATTGATGTGGAGAATGAGACTAAAGCCAAGTGGCAAGAGATCTTCAAACAAAAGGATGTCGATGAACAATCTCAAATTGAAATAGTTGATGTCACCGAGCAAGGTCCAGACCCAGTTGACACTATACAAATAGATGAAGATGTAATGGATGAAGCAACACTGGAGCAGGAAATGATTGAAGGCACCACTTATGCAAAACTTGTCTCTAGTGAATCTGTCTTAGAACAAGTTTAGCCTTATCCACAGGTGAAGCCACCAGTCTCAACCAAAGCTCCCAAGGACACCGAGCAAGCTACTAAAGGCAACAAATCTGAAGTTGCAGGAGATACAAGTAACAAATCTGAAGCTGCAGGTGATACAACCAAAGATCAGAAGTCTCAAGCACAGACAAGCACTACAACTATTACAACTGAGACCCCTCCAAAGACACTGCAATGACCATAGGAACAAACCAAAGTGTTGCATCTACTAAGCAACCTATTGAGGGTCAGCAAGTCTCACAAGCACTTGTCTTAGTGCCATAGACCAAAGGAAAAGAAAAGAAGGTGAGAAAGCATGGTTTTAAATTTGAGTATCTAAACCGATCGTGTTGCCCAATGTAGACATTTCCAAACTGAAAGGGAAAGAACTCACTGAATTTGGTGAACTATGCAAAGCAATGGCCGAACAGGAGAAGCAACTAGCCATACAGAAAAAGAATAAAGTACTTCAGAAGGTTAGGACACTACTAACAAAAATGCTACCATTAGTAACAAGGTCAACCGATGCAGCCATCCATATTCAGTTGGATGAACTCCTAAATTAGATTGAAACATCTGGAGTTGATGCATCTGAGTACTTAAGTAAGCTCAAGGATAAAGAGCTTACAAAAAAAATGATAGAGGAAGTACAAAAATGAATTGTTGTTGGCAAGGTAAAACTTGTCAAATTCATTGCTGAGTTGTCTCCTCAACTCAAGTACATTCTTTATTTATTCTAGAAATTGTGTACATTTTCTTTATTTATTAAAGATATCAAAAATAAAACTGATGCAATTGAGAAAGAGATCACCGAGCTCTCATCTAAGCTGACCACTAAGCCTAATTCAGTTCAAAATTTTTACAAAAAATTACAACAGCTCATGGCTCAATAGTTAGAACTGAGGAATGAAGAGCATAAAATTAGGATGGATATAATGACCCTTCAAACATTATTCCTTCCTCGTCTCTCATCCGTACAGGAACAAATCAACTGAGCTACACGCTTATCAACTACACAAGAGGGAAGCACTCTTGATGGCTTGATATCACTATTATCTGATATTCAAGCACAAAACTCATTAATGGAAAGTGTCAAGGACTCACTCCCACTTGCCCTCACCGACACCCGGACCAAGTACAATACTATTTTTGATTAGTTACCGCCTCCGGATGGAAATTAAGTTTTTAATGTTTGTCAAAAAGGGGGAGTAATATTATGATACTACAAAGAGGAAAGCCCAGCAAAGGGGGAGTAATTCTACACTTGGAGAGTAATACAATTTTGTTAACACAATTTTGAGTATTGTATACAAGGGGAGTATACCGAGTAGAATATACAGAGCATTAAGAGCACACAAGTGTAGAACAAAACCGAACATGCAAAATTCAGAGTTATATACAGAATAATGATAAGGGGAGTATATCTGGATATACTATTTTTTGACTATTGTATATATTGTCAAGTATAGTCATTTTGCAAGTATATAGTTTTCGAGTTATGACTTTGTAAGTAGTTTTTGTCAAACATCTCAACTAATGTCAAAACAGGAGATTGTTACTACTTATCAAATTTCCATTAGTTTCATATCCAAAGTCATACTATATATTCTAGTTGGTTAGTGTTACCAAATCATGCAGTCGGTACACACAAAGAAGTCAGTATGAATAGTCTAGTCGGTTATAGAAGAAAGTAGTCACAGAACGCAGTATTCACCAAGTTGTTTACCAAGTAAAGTTTCATGGCTATCGAGTGGTAAAGTTAACTCATTGAGTTGATATTCACTGAGTGAAACATTTTACCAGATACATTAAACCTGGACATGCACATGAAAACGTGTTACAAGATCGAGGCACATCTAACCATTTTTGCATTGGAAATAGCATTAGGTGATTGTGTATGATTACAAGGTCAATCTAACCAATGAGATATTTTGTTTAGTTATTCATTCGAAGAATATTTTTATAAGATCGAAGCAATGAATTAAATCACCACTGTAAGAGATCTATTTATATAGCATGATTCTAGGGTTAGAAAGGGGGAATGTGTGTGTGTATGCATGAAGGAAGACTATTACAGAGATAGAGATAGGTCACTAAGAAGGTTATCAGTGAACAGTTGAAGAACATAGTAAACAGAAGGGTTTACCAAGTTTCATTATGCGTTACCGAGGTATGGTACAAGCTAGGTAATCTTATTCAGAGCACATAGAATCTGCTTTAGCATTTCAGATGTAAAGTTGCAGATATTTGTAATGATTTTATTGTAATATTTTGAAGTTGTAAGAGAAACCTTTAATAGGGTAAAAGACTCTAACCAAGTCTATAAATTGTAAATCCTTTAACCAAGTGCTACACTTATATAGTGTTGTAAAATCCTTTAGTAAGGTAGATCTAACTGATCTTGATACTCCTAACAGGGTAAGCTATCAGAAATAGCTAAATGTAGCTCTAACCGAGAAATCTTTATTATTGCAGTAGTGAAGTTGTGGGTGCCATCCCCACTGTAGTTTTTCTCTCTAACCAAGAGTTTCTGCATGACCAAAATATATGTGTTATGGAGTGAATCATGTATGATTGTTATCTGTTGATTTTAGTTTTATTCTATGTTACTACACTATTCTATTTATGCATAATAGTAAGGTTATTATCGAAGAAAATTTTTGGAGTATTGATTCACCCCTGCCCTCTCAGTACATCAGCTTTCCATATTGGGCCTAACAACAACCTCAAAAAGAAAAACAACATCGACCTTATGGGAAAACAGATAGGTTGGTAGCATAAACCCTAAACCTTAAACTTGTTAGGTTAAGGAATTCAAATGATTCAATCCTAACCATTGAGCATACTACACTAAATGCAATAGTCTCGATCCAATCTCAAGACATTCTCCATCATTCGTTTTCCACCGATTTCATGGCGACTGATAACCCATCATGCATTATCACTGTTTATAGGCTTCGCACATTCCCGAGGTAGAAGGGAACAATCTCCTTCATGCAAGATCCTTCATGTGCACAAGGCTGACGTGGCAACATGATCAGTTCTTTATTACAATGCTAACTCGTCACACAAAGTCATCAGTTGAGCAACACAAGCTTGAAGCACTTCAACTAGAAACCCTGAAGTTGAGACTACCAACCGATAGTCATACAAAGCTTCCATGTGTCGGTTCCTATAACCATATGTCGGTTTACCTTGAACAAACACACCACTTCATAAATGCCGGTTCATAGTGTTATACCAGTTCTCTCCTCTTCAGCATATTGACATCAATGACAACATACAATGTCATTATGTCTGGTATAACCTCTGCAAGTACAGCTTTATCAAATACTTCTGCAAACCTTCCGGTATAGCCTCCACTAGTACAAAAACAACAATATATGACTTAAAAAACTACCAAAAATTGCATATAAATGACTAAATTTGATCACGTGACCATTGGTAGTTTACTGCCAGTCATAAATCACACAACCAAATTTATGACTAAACTATTTTAGTCATTTATTGGTTGTTTGGATTGATCAATTTGGTCATATATTTGGTCATTTATTTAGTCATTAATTTGGTCATTTATTTAGTCATTGATTGTTGTTGACCAATCATTTATTTAGTCATTGATTGTTGTTAATTGGACATTTGTTTAGTCATTAATTGTTGTCAATTGGTAGTATATTTAGTCATTTTAATCATTATTTTTCTATCAATTGGTAGTATATTTCCTCATATTAGAGCACGATGGAATTGAACCACCATTTGCTTGCTTGTAAAGTAGGTGCTCTTCCATTTTAGATAGCACCCTTTATATAATTATACCATGTATCCTATGTTAGCCTATAATCATACATTTCTACAAAATACAAAATCAATTATTTGATGACAAAGAATCAATGTTTAAGGACATCACATCACTATCTAAAATATCTATGAGAGAGGATTTCAATGACCAGTGACCAACTCTACACTCAACTAAAATATCTACAATAAGCAGCTCTACAATCAGCTAATATATATACAATAGATATAGGAGAATGATTACATTTACAAGACAACAAAGAATCTAAAGAAAATCCCAACAAGCATAAGTTTATCATGACTTAGTGTGAGAATATCTTGATCTTGTGATAGCACCATACTTCAATGGTAATCTAGTAGATCCATGGTCGAAACCCACAAGACAGTATCAATTTGAAGCAATAAATACAGAGACATCAATAAAAAGGACATTAGAGCAACATCCTCTCTCATAACTTTATGGGAGTTGCATGGTAAGAAGTTCAACACCAAAGGGGTAGAAGGTTGCATAGAACAAAGATAAGGGTTTAATAGTAGCAAATAGGTAGAATCACTAGCAAAGCAAAGAGGAATTAATCAAGAAAGAACACAAAAACAATCAGAGTTGCAGACTGGTTAATAGGGTAGTGACAACATATAAAGCAAATAATCATGCCACAATAAAAAGATCATACAGTCAGATTTCCAGAGCCATTACAAGGGAGTGTTGACAAAACCCTTGCATTGGTATAGAACAAATTATACCAAATCAAAGCATTAACACAGTCATTTGATTATTAGTAAGGAGGAAAAGGACTTGAAAAAGAGGTAATCATTTTTGTGACTTAAGGCATGGCATAGTCTAAGATCCCTATGCAATAAGGATAGAGACTATAAATAGGGGTGTGTATCATTAAATAAAAGCCAAAACACAGAGGTTTTGACAATTTAGCAGCCTTATCCATCAAAGTAGAGTCAGAGGTAGGTCCATCGGTAGGTGAAAACAACAATAAAAAGAAAATCAAGGGTTTTACGAGAACATTCATATGGAAGGCAAGTTTGATAAAAGATCCAATGGATCATAGAGCTTGTACATGAAATGAAATTATGCTATTCATGTTTTGACAGTCAAGAACAAAGTTAAAGAGTAGTTACCTCAATATCACAACCCTAGATATAGGGAAAGCTTATCACAAAGTCTGATATAGGGTGAACTCACAATATTGGTTCCCACTTTTTGACCAACTTTGACACTTAGATGATCATTTTGAAAAAAACCTTCACTTTCTAACACCTATAAATTTTAAACCATTAATAATTTGAAGATAATGTAAACTAGTGATTTGTAAAATCTTGTTTGTAGATTCTAAACCTATTTTTTTCAATTTTTTTTGAATAAAATTTAATTGATTTTTCCATCTCCCTCAAAAAGTAGTTTTTTATAGAAAACAACATTTTTAAGAGAGATGTGCATCCCAAAACACATAAATTTTTATCTATAAATGAGAAAAACTTAATTCTTTTGAATTTTGGTTTGTAACATCAATACCCAAGGCATGCAGTTGGTTTGATAGTAACATGTTCAATATTTTTCATTTTATTAATTTTTGAAGTCTAACTAATTATAATTTAGATATAGGTGTACGCTTGAACACAAAACTTGTTCTATATATATCAAAATTTTATTTTATTTTATTTCTTAGAAAGAAGACATTAATACCTAGTGCATAATATTTTTCAGATTTTTTTTGAATTAGTTTACTATTTTCCTAATGAATTGAACAAAGAAGTTAATGTTCAGTGAAAAACCTACATTCATAAGAAATTAAATAAAAATATATTAATGAAATTAAATATATAAAAAATTATACTATTTGGAAAGCTTATAATAAGGACTAAATACTTAACAAAGCAAAAATTCTAAATAAATTCATTTAAGCCCCCAAAAACTAATGTAAAATTGGTTTTTTATCAGCATTGATAGATGCGAAGGAGACTCCATTGCAAGTATGATTTAGAAGTAGAGAGGTTCTCTCCAAAAAACATTGATCTAAGAGCCTTTGATCTATCTCTCTTCAATTAATTACATCAAATGGGACCTCTTAAAGCTTAAATCATTATATTTTCTAAAAATTATACGATTTCAACAAAAATCAAGATGTACCAAAAAGAGGGAACCAACATTGTGAGTTCACCCTATAGTGGTATCATTTCAAGCTTTAACAATCCTTCAAAAGGAAACTAGGATCTTTTGTCAAAGGGTCAAACTATGAAAGCAGTAAAAACAATGATTGCTACCAATATGTTTGCAGTCAAGAAGAGACCACCATGATAGCATAGCTCTCTATGAAGATAGAACTTGTAGCAGTATTCATAATAGAAGAACATTTTCTAGGTAAATATAGAAACATGGCCAAATAGTGCCTAACAAAGATAGCAGTTCTAGCAAAGCATTTCACAGTGAAAGAACATTCTTTGGGACAGTAAAAGGTTCGATACTCATAGTAGCCTCACTGTTAAGTGGTCAATCATAGGAGCATCCTTTAAGAAAGGTTGCATACACAATATGACAACAAATGGTTCATTCATACTTTGTACCTAGTGAAAGAGTAGTGAGCAGCCCTAGAGTCATCATTGACACTGCAAACACCCATGATCAATAGTTGAAAGGACAATATGTAGTCCTTCTTATTAGTTAGATATTGAAGAAACAAATTAAATAGATCATTGTTGATAGGAGTAGATTACAAGGGTTAGGCAAAAGAAAAAGACTCACAAAGCATAACACTAAAAGACAACATAATGGCATCTCAGATCAAGATAGTAAGTTTGTTTGTAAAGCATTCAAATGTAAACCTTGGTAGTCACAGGGTTAAGCAAAAGATTAAAGTGCTTCAATACAAAGAGCATGTTGGAAGAGTAAAGCAATGACAAAATGAAGGGAGAGGACTTAATGGTCAAAGATCTCAATATCCAAGTAGAGAAGACATGGTCCAAATGCTCCACAACACATGATGATTTTAGTCTTTGTCTAGACATGCGGTAGTCTAGTAAAAGATAATAGGTAATGTTAATTAGCAGCAAAGCAAGTTGTAAGGAGACAATGTCACAAAATGATCAAAAGAATAGTTCTTACCCTTACCCTGATTTTTTTTAAAAGATATTATTTATTGAATTGAAAACTGTCGAAACAAAAGAGTCAATGCATCAACTCTCATGATAGCATATATATATATATGTACATAAAATAAAACAAAACAATTATATACACTTCAAACCAAGGGAAATAGAAATGTACTTATTTGACAATATTGAGCAAATGTTGATTTTGCCAATCAAGATTTGCATGAAATTTGTTGTTCTTGTAGAACAAAGTACTTCCAGTCTGCTGCATTGGATTCTTGTAAGTAGTAGTTTCTATAATAAAATTTTTTTTTAGCAATTGTCAGACATAATTATATGGGTGAAATACCCTTGCTGTATTTATAAGTATTATGTCTTACAACAAAAGACTAATTTATGATTATTTTATAGCTATGATCAAGACCTATATAATATATATGTTGTGATACGTTGAATCTTTTTAAGTAAATTGTGCTCGTTTAGTCTAGTGATCAGTATTGCATTATCAGACATGTTGTTATCTTGTTGTTTGACTCCTTTCTTGGCTACGTCTTTTAGACATTCATTTTTGTTTGATGTGAAAATCATCCTGTTTAAGGTAATCTTAAGCAAGCTACTTGACTTTCATATAGCCTCTACCATTGAGTATTCCATACACACCATCTTATTTGCAATATTTTTTGAAATTTCAACACTCAACACTTTATCATGTCTCTTTGAGTTTGAAAGTCCTTTTTCTTTCACCACTTGAGTTCATCCCACTCAACATCATTTGTGCTTAATATAATATAGAGTAATCTATTTTACTAAATTCTATTTTTGGAAATGCATCTTAAGGCTTGTACTTGACCAAAGGAGTATACCAAATCGCTTAAAGTGTTTCAAAAGGTGGTCCTTAGTGTAGAGATGCATGTCAGACCATTGAAGCACAACAAAAATGTTAAATTACAAAAATGGTGGATATCCAAGACTAATGTGTGCACTGGTGCATGGAGACCTAAATCATAGACCACTAAATCATGTCAATGGAATAGGTTCTCCTTAGTGTTCGGGCATGTGCATGGGATGAACTCACAATAATGGTTCCCACTTTTTTGCCAACTTTGACATTGAGATGAACATTTTAAAAATAATCTTCACTTTCCAACACCTATAACTTTTAAACCATTAATAATTTTGATATGATATAAATTAGTGATTTGTAGCATCTTGTCTGTAGATTCTAAATATATTTTTTTCAAATTTTTTTGAAGAAAATTATTTTTAATTTTTTTCATCTCCCTCAAAAAGACAACAAACAACATTTTTGAAGAGTGATATGCCTCCCGAAATGCATAACTTTTTTTTATAAATGATAAAACTCAATTCTTTCAAATTTTGGTTCATGACATCAATATCCAGGGCATGGAGTTGGTTTGATAGTGACATGTTGAATATTTTTCATTTTATTAAGTTTTTAAGTCCGACTAATTATATTTTAGACACAGGTGTATGTTTGAACACATAGCTTGTTCTATATATATCAAAATTATTTTATCTTTTTTTGTTAGAAAGAAGACATCAATACCTAGGGCATAGATATTTTTCAGATTTTTTTTGAATTAGTTTACTATTTTTCCCAATGCGTTGAACAAAGAAGTTCATCTTTGGTGAAAAACCTATATTTAGTAAAATTTAAAAAACAAGATCATTATAAACTCACAATGTAATAAAATTATAGTTGTTGGAAAGCTTGCTTCGAGCAATACCATCCTATATCTTTGGGTTGTCAAAATTCTTTCATTTGAGCCTTGAACCAGAGGTTTCAAGGCAAAAATTATGTAGAAAGTGAAAGAGTTTGGGGTGGAGAAGCATAGAAAGGGGGTTTGAATGAACACCCCTTAGAATGAAAGGGGTTCGAATAAACCCCCCTACATTCATTTTATTATGGTTAAAAAATAGTTAAAAAGGGGTTCACTCGAAGGGGGGGTTCGAGCGAACCCCATAAAATATTAATAAAAAGGGGGTTCGAGTGAACCCCCATGATGTCACATGTACAATCAAAGTGGGGGGTTCGCTTGAACCCCAAAAGGTAGTTCACTCGATCACCCATAGTATGAACAAACACCCTCAAATTTGTTTTCTACCATCCACGTTTTTCCTTCATGGGTGAAAGTGGGAACCATTATTGTGAGATGACCCCATGGCTAGAGGAATGTATTAATTTTTTTTGGTTGTGTTTAGAAAGTACCTTTAGTGTCCAAAAGTGTTAAAAGGGTAAACCAGGTCAAGTGAAAAAAAATTCAAAAAATACTAAAAAGTGATATCCTTGTGGACAAGTGTGCACTTTATAACCAAGTGTTAAAAGTTTGACAAAGTTAAAAAGGAGAATGTAATGCATAAGTGCATGGTTGCAAGAGGAGATGCTTAAAAGACTAAATCAAAATGTAAAGCATCCTGCTAGGTTTGATCTGGAATTTTTGCCTTTCAAGTAGTTTGCTTGATAAATTTAAATATGTTGTTTCAGATTTGCAAGAGTAATGGCATTGGAGAAATAGTCTACACAAGACCATCTATAGTCAAAGTGGAGAAGGTCATGTTTGAGTAAGAGAACATGACCAATGACAGTGTTGCAGGGCTCATTAAGGACACACAACAAAATCACAATCAAAGGAGGCCATAGATCTAACATAGTCAAAAGCCATGAATGAATTTACAAGGTTTGCTACAGCAGAAGATCATTCACCAATAGAAGATTCATGAAAATGAAATCACAAGGAGCAATGACATTGATAACCTAAAGTAATGATATTTTGACAAAAGACAATAAATGTTGAGGGCAAGGATAGTAAGCTAATACAAGAACAACGATATAACAATCATTACATGAGTTGTGTTATAGTTTTACAGGATATACTCACTAGTCACACATCCAAAGAATAGTTTAAAGACCTAAAGGGCCTATACAAAGTACACAAGGCAAAAGTTCAAACACCATTATAAAGGTAGCCTTTGATGGGATAGTCTCCCATAATATTTTAATGACTAGGTTGAAGAGATACTTGAATTTTCCTCTTAAGATTTACACCTAATCTAAAAGTGTTGGTATTTTGGTATGGTTTTGTCATTGATGTTAACACCTACTAAATACACCCACTTTGGAGATCCAGCAACATTCACCAGCAAACAGTAAACTGTGCAACAGTTATCGGTATATGGTTAACCGGCAGGATATAATGTTCACCGGCAGGATATAATGTTCACTGGCACCTGCCATAACATGGAAGACACTTGGTAATGTCGAAGACATCATGTGGACACTTTATTTTGAAGTAATAATCATTGGTATATTCTTATTTGCATATTTGCTTTTACCGGCAAATAGGTCCAGGTTATCTAGGGTTACACCAGCAGGTTTATCTTTTCCAGATCAGCATGGCACGCTATGGAGATGATTTATTATTGTTATAAATGCATTAAGCCGACATGTTCAATCAATTATTGCATCAGATATTGTATTATTTGTAAAATGTTTTTATTATAATATCTTGTAGAGCTGACCTACTAAAATTGGTCTTAGGGTATGGTATAAATGTAAGATCTTATTTGTAAGATCAAGTGTGGAATGTGAAAAAGATTTAAGGAAGGGTATATGCGAGATCAAGCAGGGATATACATGAAGACATCATTTGAAGGTGAACTTAGGTTTTTGTAGAAACATATCAGTATTACACCGGTACTGAATCTAGCATATAAAATTCTATTTTGTGCAGTACATTCTCATTGCATTTAACCATCCAACTATAGTCAGTGTGACTCCCATTTGGGATTGAGTAGTGAGCTCTAGGCTATTGGCCTTTCTGCATGTGCAAACCCCTTTTGTACACTTACTATCTACAATATTATCATCTGATTGTGGGTAAGGTTTCCCACCATGGTTTTTCCCCTCACAGGGTTTCCATGTACAAATATTGGTGTCATGTGTTGTGGATGACTTTGTGCTTATGTTTCATGCATTAATTCTTACCAGTACAACAATTTTCTATTAACATTGTTTACCGGCATACTTAACTGATTTACCAGTATTAAGCATTAAGTTGGTTAATAAGTTTTTGGTTTGAATTTATTTGACAACCGATTCACCCCCCCCTCTCAGTTGTCTCCAAGACCTAACCGGCAGAATTAAATGGACAAATCTTTTATTCCCGTATTTGATGAGGAAGCTACTTCTTAGGGGGAGTAGTTGGTATATTGAATTGGTTGGTATTTTGTATGAACTTGACTTTTTGTGACTTTGGCATTTGATGTCAAAGGGGGAGAGAAATCTATGAAAAACCGCATTATCTTTTTGGGGAGAGATTTTGAAAAACACATTTAAGGAGAGATTGGTATTGAAAATAAATCTTTCGATAAACACATGTTACTCCTAGGGGGAGAAATGGAGATTGTTGGTTTTTGTACTCGGCATTTCTGTTTTGGCACTTTGATGGTTTTTCCATCTTGTGTTGCCATCAATGCCAAAGGGGGAGATTGTTGGTATTTTGGTATGGTTTTGTCATTGATGTCAACACCTACTAAATACACCTACTTTGGAGATCCAGCAACATTCACCGGCAAATAGTAAATTGTGCAACAGTTACGAGTATATGGTTAACCGGTAGGATATAATGTTCACCGACAGGATATAATGTTCACCGGCACCTGCAATAACATGGAAGACACTTGGTAATGTCGAAGACATCATGTGGACACTTTATTTTGAAGTAATAATCATTGGTATATTCTTATTTGCATATTTGCTTTTACCGGCAAATAGGTCCAAGTTATCTAGGGTTACACCGACAGGTTTATCTTTTCCAGATTAGCATGGCACGCTATGGAGATGATTTATTATTGTTGTAAATGCATTAAGCTAACATGTTCAATCGGTTATTGCATTGGATATTGTATTATTTGTAAAATGTTTTTATTATAATATCTTGTAGAGCTGACCTACTAAAATTGGTCTTAGGGTATGGTATAAATGTAAGATCTTATTTGTAAGATCAAGTGTGGAATGCAAAAAAGATTTAAGGGAGGGTATATGCGAGATCAAGTAGGGATATACACGAAGGCATCATTTGAAGGTGAAGTTAGGTTTTTGTAGAAACATATTAGCATTACACTAGTACTGAATCTAGCATATGAAGATGCTATTTTGTGTAGTACATTCTCATTGGATTTAACCATCCAATTGTAGTCAGTGTGACTCCCATTTGTGATTGAGCAGTGAGCTCTAGGCTGTTGGCCTTTCTGCATGTGCAAACCCCTTTTGTACACTTACTATCTGCAGCAGTATCATCTGATTGTGGGTAAGGTTTCCCACCGTGGTTTTTCCCCTTACAGGGTTTCCATGTACAAATATTTGTGTCATGTGTTGTGGATGACTTTGTGCTTATGCTTCATGCATTAATTCTTACCAGTACAACAATTTTCTGTTAACATTGTTTACCAGCATACTTAACTGATTTACCGGTATTAAGCATTAAGTTGGTTAATAAGTTTTTGGTTTGAATTTATTTGACAACTGATTCACCCCCCCCTCTCAGTTGTCTCTGGGACCTAACCGGCAGAATTAAATGGACAAATCTTTTATTCCCATATTTGATGAGGAAGCTACTTCTCAGGGGGAGTAGTTGGTAGACTGAATTGGTTGGTATTTTGTATGAACTTGACTTTTTGTGACTTTGGCATTTGATGTCAAAGGGGGAGAGAAATCTATGAAAAAATGCATTATCTTTTTGGGGAGAGATTTTGAAAAACACATTTAAGGAGAGATTGGTATTGAAAATAAATCTTTGGATAAACACATGTTACTCTCAGGGGGAGAAATGGAGATTGTTGGTTTTTGTACTTGGCATTTCTGTTTTGGCACTTTGATGGTTTTTCCATCTTGTGTTGCCATCAATGCCAAAGGGGGAGATTGTTGGTATTTTGGTATGGTTTTGTCATTGATGTCAACACCTACTAAATACACCTACTTTGGAGATCCAGCAACATTCACCGGCAAATAGTAAACTATGCAACAATTACTAGTATATGGTTAACCGACAGGATATAATGTTCACCGGTAGGATATAATGTTCACCAGCACCTAAAGTAACATGGAAGACACTTGGTAATGTCAAAGACATCATGTGGACACTCTATTTTGAATTAATAATCATTGGTATATTCTTATTTGCATATTTTCTTTTACCAGCAAATAGGTCCAGGTTATGTAGGGTTACACCGGCAGGTTTATCTTTTCCATATTAGCATGGCATGCTATGGAGATGATTTATTATTGTTGTAAATGCATTAAGCCGACATGTTCAATCAGTTATTGCATCAGATATTGTATTATTTGTAAAAAAAATTATTATAATATCTTGTAGAGCCGACCTACTAAAATTGGTCTTAGGGTATGGTATAAATGTAAGATCAAGTGTGGAATGCGAAAAAGATTTAAGGAAGGGTATATGCAAGATCAAGTAGGGATATACACGAAGACATCATTTGAAGGTGAAGTTAGGTTTTTGTAGAAACATATCAGCATTACACCGGTACTGAATCCAGCATATGAAGATGCTATTTTGTGCAGTACATTCTCATTGGATTTAACCATCCAACTGTAGTCAGTGTGACTCCCATTTGTGATTGAGCAGTGAGCTCTAGGCTGTTGGCCTTTCTGCATGTGCAGACCCCTTTTGTACACTTACTATCTGCAGTAGTATCATCTAATTGTGGGTAAGGTTTCCCACCATGGTTTTTCCCCTTACAGGGTTTCCACATACAAATATTAGTGTCATGTGTTGTGGATGACTTTGTGCTTATGATTCATGCATTAATTCTTACCGGTACAACAATTTTTTGTTAACACTGTTTATCGGCATACTTAACTGATTTACTAGTATTAAGCATTAAGTTGGTTAATAAGTTTTTGGTTTGAATTTATTTGACATCTGATTCACCCCCCCCCTCTCAATTGTCTCCGAGACCTACAAAAAGTAAAAGGAATTTTTGTATGTTCTTCCATATGAAATAAAATAATTGATAATTAGACAATATTACACTTAAAAAAAATTCCCTACAATATTTACCATTGGTGAAGGTAGCACCTATCCTAGAAATTTTTTCATTAAGTTGTTGATTTCAATTCCAAACTCTACAACATCTCTTCTTGATGCACCTCTCAACTCTTCTCCTATAAGAGAGACAAAAAAAAAATCTTCAAGCAAACTTAAATTTATAGAAATAACTAAGTAGAATGTTTGAAAATATTAATATAATACATATTGATAGTTAAGTACATACAATACCCCTTACAACATTTAATAAACTAGTCTCAAATATATTTCCTTGAATTATTGAAACAAAATTTAGAAAGTGTTATAAAGGCAAAGTGACTCAAAATTATACTAGCAAAAGCTCAAAAAATTGCCTTCTTAGTTCTATCTCTTATTTCATGTGGAGGAAAGAAAGGTAGATTCAATAGACCTTAATGCTGTTGTCAACCAAATTTTTCATATAAGGTTGATCATTTTGAATTCGACAAAGCTGTCATTGATAGAACCCATGCAACTCTGCAATTCACTTGAGAAAAAGCAACCTGCACAAACAAATGCAACTACCATATATTTAGTAACAACTCTATAATATTCTTATTGTTTGTCTGATGTTTCTTTAAAATGAAAAATAGAAGTAATTTGGAAGGTGTGGTACCCTGAGGAAAAGAAGCAAAAGATTTTCCATAGCCATCTTTGACGGAGTGGACTTCATCATATAAGACCAAACAACCATCTACCCCAAAATAAGGGAACAGAACCATCAACATCCTAAATGTAAAGGTTTGTTCAGGCAAAATATAAAAGGAAAAATTTTTGAGCATGTTTTGCATTGTTTATCTAGATTGATAAACACTTTTCAACTTGATGGGAAAGTTGGAAATAAAATCTTCATGCAATATTCATGTATATGGCACCTGGGAATGTAGTAGAAAGATACTTCATGAAATATCGGTTCTAAATAAATTGTTAAACCAGTTTGGTCAATCTGATTCAGGCCTACAATCTTTAATCTCATGGACCAATTTAACTATTTAGCTTGACAAGACTACTGTATCATTTCACTTCTCATGTTGTCTATTTTCTATTGATAGATTATGGAGTTTGATTCAAAATCTTGATTAAAATTTGATGTCTATAAATTTAGATGAGTATTTAAATATAATAGCTATCATGTATAATAGAACCTAGCTCCACCCTAGCTCCACCCTAGTTCATGGATATAGAAAATCTCTTCATCAAAGGCTTCTTCCTTCAGCACCAGATCAACTCAAAGAACAAAACAGAGCTAAATCTAGAACATATTTTGATTGTATTTGCAAACAAGAAAGCTCGAGAGGATACACAAGATAAAGTTGAGGAATACTAAGAAACAACCTGGCAAAATACATATATCCCCTCCACATAGAGGTATGCATGGTTTCCACCTACGCCCATTGGATTTCCATATGACTTCATCCCTAGAAAGTGCATGCCAAGATTTATTATTAGTTATCTAATATATAAATTTATAGCTCATTGGCAAAATTTTTAGGAATTATAACTTAGGAGTCTGTAGTTTGTGGGGAAGGGGTGTTTTCTTCCTCAATTAGGTATAATCCCCATGTTTTCACCATGTGCATGATCCCATACCTTCTTTTAGAACGATTTGCACATGCTAATAGTATTTGAGCCTCACCAGTTCAAAATCAAAATCAAATGACAACATATTTGTTTGAGACTTTATCCCCACAAAGTCTCAATCAAAATCAAATTCTTTGTAGTACTTTGGAATTTAGCCTGAAATTTCCTGTAGGAGCACTCTGCCGGAGGGATGTGAACCTATTATAGATTTTCTTTTCCTGCATTGTAATTCTCTCTCTAAGAAATTTGTGGTTCCAAATGAGACTAATACTCAGATATACAACTGATAGATGAATTAATACAAAAAATAGAATGGATGCTAGAAATCATGGTCTGATGGTATCCAGCTCCCCAAATTCTCTTTTTATTTTTACCTACGTAATATTAATAGTAGAATCGATCAATTATAGATTTTCTCTCAAACCCTTCCCAATATAAAAGGGCATGCTATTAATGTAGTGGGAGACATGTTATAAAATGTTTGGCAACTATAGCTTACAAATTTATTGAATTTCACCCCCAAGCCCATGTCTGTGTCTATCCTTTGTAAGACCTAACATGTTGTTTATTTCAATTCGGCTTCATTTTTTCCTATGGGATTGGTAAAGAAGAGGATATAAATATAATACATTTATCCCAATCCTTGTCAAGATAAACCAAAATAGAGGCTATATTATACCTATGGTTCCAGACCACAACACTTGATCTCTCGCAATCTACAAAAAAATGCTTGTATCTAACAATGAGAAAGAATTGAAGTAAAAAAGAATACTCAAACTTTAATAAGTTTATCCTTTATAAATGAGCCTACAATAAACTCAAAGCTTTGACAGAGATTTATGAAGGTAAAGGAGATGAATGTGCATGTAGTTTTAAAGCAAAATTCATTACTATTGAAAATGGAATGTTGTCCTGCATTTACTAGATTGATAAGTACCTGTGCCACACTTGTTGAGAATGAATTGTCTCCACTTTATACGAAATCTTTATTATAACTCATCAAAAATCTTAAAATTGATGAATTATAAGCCATCAAGAATCTAAAATAAAAAAATAAGAATCTTATGTGTAGAGAAAGGTACTTAAGAATGGAGAATTGCCGAGTATATTCATCCTTGATATGAAATGTTAATCACCTATCCCCTGTCTTCACAAATTATATAGGCATTATTGATTCACCTTTTCTGTGTGAGAAAACAACTTCTCCTCCATACCCAAAGTCATCATGAAGGAAATAGAGAATACAATATACTCTTATCTATTTGCAAATATTGATGAATTATAAGCTAGGGAGAAAATGAAGAATAGATAAATGAGTGCATGGTTTCCACCTACAAGACTCACAATAAAATGATATATATCTTATAGAAACTGATAGATAGCCATCTACCAAGCTCTGCAATATTTTAGAGGACTCAGAGATATTTTATTATAGTTCAAGCCACCTATCCAAAAATGAACCCATAACCCTAAGCTTCAATTTTTTTTTCAAAGATCATTAATCTCATCTAAAGACCCATTTACAAAATATATCTGATTTCAAAATAGGGATTCCATTTGTACAACTTACATTTGGTAAAGTATTCCTTGTATAAGAAATGTGCATGCATGTTTCCAAATATAGATGAAAAGTGTCAATAAGTACCTTAATGCATGTTTCTTTGAATGTGGGTATCAATTAACTTTGAGAGAAAAGCCTTTAAACATGCACTCAAAAGCTATTTAACCAAGTTGGATAATATGATTGATTGATCCAAAAATAAATTGAAGGCAAACAAAAGATAACAAGCCTGGAGATAATATATTAACAAAGCTAGACGAGGTGATAAGGGATGATGAGGAAATGTGTAATTAATTAAAGAGGACATTGTCAACAGAATGGTGCTCATTTTTCTAAAATATTACAGGACCCTATCAAAGAAAAAATTTCTTAAAAATGACTTGAACCTACTTCTATCTTAGTTGGTGATAGCGAGTAGTAGAGGCTATCTCTTTTGTGTGACCTACCTTCCTATAGTGCTCTCTTTGAAGTGTTGGCAAGAAGTGGGCTATCCAATGAAGGGCAGAAATGGAGATTGTAGTAGCAATGTCGTGGCCATCCACTTGAAAACCTTGTACACAAATTATCATGTCAGTGAAGTTGATGGTAAAATATGGGAAAAGTTTGCAAGTAAAATTAAACTCACTAATCCTTCTTGCATTGATAACTACATATTGCTGCCACGAGAGCAGAGAAGCGAGAAGATGAGTCGAGTGCCAAGAAGAAAAGAGATTTTAGGAAAATGGTTTTTCCTATTTTCTTAATTTGAGACAATTAAACTAGCAGTTACAGGGAGTGCCTACAACAAGGGCCGATAGGTCTGATTGTAAAGGACTTATAAAATTACAAGAAGGTTTTTTGTGCGAGCATCATAATGAGAGAATGTAATAAATTTGAAACTAAATTTTTTTTTGAATATATATTATATAGTATTGGCACTGTACAAAACCCAACCAATGGTTATAGTTGTTCCGAAAAGAAAAAGTTGTCCACCCACCATCCCCCATGCTGTTGAATGCAGCATGATGTATAGAAAGAAATTGCCATGAAGAGTATTTTTTACAACAAAATTAAAGTACTATAAAGTGTACTTATTATAAATGGTTTGTATTGTAGACTGTATTAATCCCAACTAATAATATTTGTTAGACCCAGAAAAGTATTGTTATCCACCCTCCATCCCCCATGCTGGTAATGGTAGCATGTTATACAACCTTTCGTTGATATGCATTTGATGTATATAATCTAAAAGCTATGAGAGATAAATTGTATTAATACTTCACTTTGGAGGAAATCAAGAAACGAGCACTAATAAAACACAAAGGACTTTACCTTGCAGAGAAAAAGGCTACAAGTCAAGAAAGTGGCACATCACGGAAATTCCTAGCAATATGTAAAAAACTTGTAAATTAACAACTATAAGTAAAATGATGTAAAGAAAGAAAGAGCCATGAAGAGTATTTTTTACAAAACAATGAAAGTGCTATAAAGAGTACTTATTCTAAATGGTTTGTATTGTAGACTATATCAATCCCAACCAATACCATTTGTTGGACCAAAATTTTTTTTATTATCCATGTTGTATCCCCTATGCTGGTAAATATGCATTTGATGTATGCCATCTTAAACGTGTGAGAAATTAATTGTATTAGTGTTAGGCCCAATATGGAAAGCTAATGTACTAAGAGGGGAGGGGTGAATCAGTACTCCAAAACTTTTCTTCAATAATAACTTTACTGTTATGCATAAACCGAATAGTGCAAAAACATAATATAAAGCTAAAACAAATAGATAACAATAATACATGATTCACTCCATAACACATATATTTTGGTTATGCAGAAACTCTTGGTTAGAGAGAAAAACTGCGGTGGGGATGGCACCAACAACTTCACTACTGCAATAATAAAGAATGCTCGGTTAGAGCTACATGTTTAGCTATTTTTGATAGCTTACCCTATTACGAGTATCAAAATCTATTAGAGCTACCTTGCTAAAGGATTTCACAACACTTAAACTAAATGTTGCACCTGGTTAGAGGGTTTACAATTTATAGACTTGATTAGAGTCTTTTACCCTATTAAAGGTTTCTCTTACAGCTTCACAATATTACAATAAAATCATTACAAATATCTACAACGTTACATCTGGAATGTTATAGTAGATTCTATGTGCTCAGAATAAGATTACCTTGCTTATAGCATACCTCGGTAACCCATATAGTAACTCGGTAAACCCTTTTGTTTACTCTGTTCTTTGACTATTCTCTAAAAACCTTCTCGGTGACCTCTGTGTCTCTGTAACAGTCCTCATGCTACACTCATGCACACACCTTTTTAACTCTTAACTCATGCTATATAAATAGATCTCTTATGACGGTGATCCTTTCATTGCTTTGATCTTACAAACATGATTTATTGAATGAATAACCATGCAAATTATTTCATTGGTTAGATGACCTCAAAATCATACACAATCTTTAAGTGCAATTTCCAATGTGATAATGGTTAGATGTGCCTCGATCTTGTAACACGTTTTCATATGCATGTCTAGGTTCAATGAATCTGGTAACACATTTCACTCGGTGTATATCAACTCGGTGTTTCATCTTTGCTGCTCGGTAGACATGTAAAGATAATCGGTAGACAACTTGGTGTATACTGCATTTTGTGACTGCTTTCTTCTGTAACCGACTAGACAGTGCATACCGGCTGAATATCTCGTTAATAGATAACCGACTAGAGTATATAGTATAACTTTGACATAAGACTAATGGCAATCTAATAAGTAGTAACAATCTCCCCTTTTGACATTAGTTGAGATGTTTGACAAAAACTACTTTCAAAGTTATAACTCAAAAATCTATATACTTGCAAAATTTGACTATACTGACAGTATATACAATAGTCAATAATATAATATATTAGATATACTCCCCGTATCGATATACTATACAAAACTCTGATTTTACATGCTCAGTGATCTATTCTGTGTACTTTTCTTAGTGTTTTGTTTATTGCTCAGTGTACTCCCCCTGTATACTATACTCTGAATACTATACCATTCTCTCAATACTGTATCACTCCGTATTACTCCCCCAAGACTGTATCATATTACTCCCCATTTTTGACAAACATCAAAAAATTAATTACCATTCGGGGGTGGTAACTGATCAAAAATGGATTTGTACTTGGTCAGGGCGTCGGTGAGAGCGATAGAGAATGCATCCTTTACACTGTCCATTAAAGAATTTTGTGCTTGAATATCAGCCAATAATGATATTAAGCCATCTAGAGTGCTTCCCTCTTGAGTAGTAGATAAGGAGGTGGCTCGGTTGATTTGTTCTTGGACAGATGAAAGATGAAGAAGGAATAATGTTTGGAGTGTCATTATGTCCATCCAGATCTTGTGTTCTTCATTTCTTAAGTCCAATTATTGAGCCATGAGCTGTTGTAACCTTTTATAAAATTTTTGAACTGAATTAGGCTCTGTGGTCAACTTGCTTGAGAGATCGGTGATCTCTTTCTTAATTGCCTCTATTTTATTCTTAATGTCTTTAATGAATAAAGAAAATGTGCAGAGTTTCTGAAATAAATAAAGAATGTGCTTGAGTTGAGGAGTCAACTCAGCAATAAATTTGACTCCAAATCCACCATATTCTTTTAGATTAGCTCAGAAGTTTTCAACACTATGTATATTTACCCTCTTGCTCTTGACAATCTAGAATTTTCTTGCATCCTGTGATTCAGTATCACTCGACTCTTTTGCCAAAATGAGTCTCTAAGTAGATTTCTTGTATGTCTTTGTTACCTTGGGAACAATAACACTTTTTGTTTTCTTACTCAGTGAGGCTGTAGATGCTCTTGTGTTAGGTCGCTTTACTAGAGGTGGAGTCGGTGAGGCCTTTGATGTGTCCTATTTCTTTCTCTTCAATACTTTTCCCTTAGGTAATTTGGTGCTCAATGTTATAGCTACCTCTTGGGCTTCAGATTCCTCTTCAATAATGGCAATGGTGCCTTTGACAAGTGTAGAGGAAGAGTCTTCTCTAAATTTCTCTGACAATGCCTTTATCATTTTTGTTGCCTTTCTTGTAGCTTTGGGTACTACAATGTTCATCTTTACCTTTTCCTTTACTTCCTCATAGGTACCATACCTCATCTCGGTAGCATGTCTAGGCAATGTAAGAAATGCATCAATTTGTTGTTTTGTGATGTCAAAATCAATATCGTAAACCATTGGTGACATAGATTGAGTCCTTGGTTCCACAACATTCACATAACAGTAATTGGTGTCAACTTCAAAACATATATCATTTTTGTATTTCTCTACTAGCTGGGGTGGAATCCTGTATCTGTTATACATTTTCTCTTGAAATTTACTGAAGTAATCATCCATAATATCATTGAAATTGTCTCCTAACTTCTTAATGAAGTCATTAATCTGATGGGTGATTGGTCAGTGTAATTCCCAAACAACTTTACCGACTGATGGAAAGAATTTTTCAAAATAGAAAAACATGCATACCAGTAATGATCCAAACTTTAGAGTATTAGCCGAGTTGTTCTTCTTTGGCTTCCTGATGGTGTTCAAATTTTCAAATAGGTTCTTCAGCAACACCTCACATAGGTCAATTTTCATTCCCTTTTTCACAATTTTGTAGGCCAGGTCTACTGCTGCACAGGGAACACTATTTTCCCTTGCCGATTGGAAGAAACGGTAACCCATTACTCTAATGGCAAATTTTAATTCTTCATTTGTGACATTGTTTAGTTTCAATCCTCTGCAATTAGATTCTACTCTGGTTAAACTGATCAATTCCTTCTGTGATATCATCTTTTGGGCTCGGGCATGATCATAGATAGGGTAACAGATAATCAGATTAATGATTTCCTTAGTAATCTTAAATGGTTTCTCTTCTAGCCACATGAAATCATCATGAACTCTGCTCAGAACAAACTTGACCCACTAGGGTTTGAACACTCGGGGATAGGTTAGGGCTTCAGTTAATCCCTTGATCTTGATGTGTTCATACTTGTTGTTCAATTTACCATTGGTACGCAGCTCATCATAGGTGTCTTTGATTTCAACATGACATTTGGTGAAGAATCTCACATCCTCGACTAGTAACACTCTATCCAAGATGAGTGAAAAGGCGGTTTTGTCATCCAGTTCAGAAGTGACTTTGAGAGTCAAAGAGTATTTTAGTGAGGGCTTTTCTACATTCTTGACAACTATGGGATCTTGGATCTTTGACGCCATTGAAGATTTCAGATAAAAGCTATCAAAAGATCCTTAGGGTTTCAGGATTTCAAACAATTGACGCTTTATGCTTAGCAGATAATGGCAACTAGATAAGATCGGTAAACTAGCTTAACGATGTGTTGAGATTGATGTAAATACCTTAAATTTGCTTTGTAGGAGGTTTGATCACCTTAGATTCGCTTGCTCTACTTTCTCAAAAACTTGGTAAGTGAAAATGACCGTGAAAATGCTTTTAAGTACACAAAATATCTTATCAGGCTTCGTGCGGGTTAGGTCAAAAACATTAAATGCACTTGGTTCCTCTTTAACCGATTTACTCTCCTTTTTCCATTTTGACCGAGTAACCAAACTTCCTTCATTCATCGACTAGACAGGTTTCCTGTATTCACCGACTTAACAAACTTCCTGTAAAGTGCTTCAAAAGACTTTGATAGAATTTCAAACTTACTAATACATCTTATTTATGCAGATTTTGAATTAAGTACATAACAGAATAAGAACTGTTAAGATTTTAACCTTCAAAGAATGCAGTCCCTTCATACCTTTACCAATTAATTTGGAATAGGTGCATCTAATTCGGAAGGTAAGGTGCTTTCTTCATTTGACATAATTTCCTTCCTTTTCCAAATCATTTTTAATTTTTATTTTATTTCTTCAATGTCTTTTCTAGGTTGATCTCTACAATCTTTAGCTAAGTGTCCTACTTTGTGACAATGAAAACATGTCATACCAGGATTTCTCCATGATCTTCGGTTGTACATCCCAAACCTTATAAAATAGTTGGCACTTATATGTCCATATCTTCCACAACATTCACACCATATCCTTGTATTGTAATCCCATGGTACTATAGAATACTGTCGGTAAGGATTTGTGTGAGTTCGGTAACCTCTAGCATTTGCTCGGTGTGCATACCACATATAGTTCTTTTGCTTAAGCCAACACTTCTCGGTAATATGTCCATATCTATTGCAGTTTTTACAAAACCCTTTGAATTTTGCCTTCTGATAATTGTTAACAGACTTTGTCCTACATTTATTAGATGTGTGACCATATTTATTGCAATTGTAACAATGACCATTGGACTTAGTTACATTCAGTTGCTTACCTTTTCTGATTTGGTATATGTTGGCAGCATGACCTTGATTTCCATAGTAGTTGCAAATAGGCTTCTTTCTTTTGATGTTGTTCTTGTTTCCAGCTTTCTTTGATGATTATCCTCTCTCGGTAGTATGAATTCCTTTCTCGGTAGAGACTTTTCCTTTGTAACCGAGTCCTGCATCTTTGTTGGGTCATCTTGTATTTAGTTGCTCATCCAACATCTTTGATGCTTCATAACTCTTCTTCAGTGTTTCTTTGGATTTCTTCTCTAATTCAAGTTCATCGGTTAACTTTGATACTTCAAGTTTCAATGCTTGATTCTCATCATTCTTCATAATTGCTTCATGATGTGCATAACCTAATTGATCTAATAGGTTTTGTTGAATTCCAGTTAACCTTGTGATTTCATCATTCTTATTAGATACTAAGACTTCAAGTTGTCATTTCTCTCTCTGTAGATCTCTTTCTTTATCCTCAGTTGTCCTCGATGCATCAAGATTTTCAGTCATCTGTGTGCTGAAATGTTCATGTTCTCTTTTCATTGCTTTCAGTTGATCAGCCAGTGCTTTGTTCTTTTCTTTCAATAATCCAATCATTTCTTTAGTTTCTTTAGATATACTGTTCTCAGATGATGTCTTAATTTGTTCCACTAACTCTTGAGAGTCTTGCAAATCATCAGATAATCTTCTCACTTTTAGATATTTTTGCATTTGCCTTTGCATGTTTGCAATCACTTGATTAGCATGATCCAACTCTTCTTGCGGGTACACAATCCTCCGAGATTGTTTATAGCCTTCCATTGATAAGATCTTTCTCTTTAGGTAGTTAAACCCTTTTCGAAGATTCAAGCTCTGATACCAATTGTTAGGCCCAATATGGAAAGCTAATGTACTGAGAGGGGAGGGGTGAATCAGTACTCCAAAAATTTTCTTCAATAATAACTTTACTGTTATGCATAAACCGAATAGTGCAAAAACATAATATAAAGCTAAAACAAATAGATAACAATCATACATGATTCACTTCATAACACATATATTTTGGTTACGCAGAGAATCTTAGTTAGAGAGAAAAACTGCGGTGGGGATGGCACCCACAACTTCACTACTACAATAATAAAAAGTGCTCGGTTAGAGCTACATGTTTAGCTATTTCTAATAGCTTGCCATGTTAGGAGTATCAAGATCTGTTAGATCTACCTTGCTAAAGGATTTCACAACACTTAAACTAAATGGTGCACCTGGTTAGAGGCTTTACAATTTCTAGACTTGATTAGAGTCTTCTACCCTGTTATAGGTTTCTCTTACCACTTCACAATATTACAATAAAATCATTACAAATATTCCCAACTTTACATCTGGAATGTTATAGTAGATTCTATGTCTTAGAATAAGATTACCTTGCTTATAGCATACCTCAGTAACCCATATAGTAACTCGGTAAACCCTTCTGTTTACTCTGTTCTTTGACTATTCTCTGAAAACCTTCTCGGTGACCTCTGTGTCTCTATAATAGTCTTCTTACACTCATGCACACACCTTTTTAACTCTTAACTCATGTTGTATAAATAGATCTCTTATGACAGTGATCCTTTCATTGCTTTGATATTACAAACGTGATTTATTGAATGAATAACCATGCAAATTATTTCATTGGTTAGATGGCCTCAAAATCATACACAATCATTAAGTGCAATTTCCAATGTGATAATGGTTAGATGTGCCTTGATCTTGTAACATGTTTTCATATGCATGTCCAGGTTCAATGAATCTGGAAACACATTTCACTCAGTGTATATCAACTCGGTGTGTTATCTTTGCTACTCAGTAGATAGCTTGGTGTATACTACGTTTTGTGACTGCTTTCTTCTATAACCGACTAGACTGTGTATACTGACCGAATATCTTGGTAATAGATAACCGACTAGAGTATATAGTATAAATTTGACATAAGACTAATGGCAATCTGATAAGTAGTAACAATTAGGACCTTCCTTTCAAGGAAATAACAAAACGAATACTAATAAAACACAAAGTAATTTAGCTTGCAAAGTAAAAGGGTTCACGGTGAGAAAGTGGCAAACCATAGAAAATCCTAGCAATATGCAACAACCTTGCAAATTAACGGTATTAAGTAATAGTGACAATGAAAGGCCTTGAAAGGAATAAGGACTCACGAACTACAATCTAATCCTATTAAAACAAAAAGAAGTTTAGTTTGCAAATAATAATAATAAAAAAAACCAGGCATTTAACTTGCAGAGTGCCAAATATGATGGCAATGAAAAGCAATTATGGTTAGACGATAAGTATATGTCTAGTTTTGAAATGGCAAGCACTTGTAACCTATAAACAAAGTTAAATGATGTTCAACACTGTAATGTGGTTGTTATTTTGCCATTGAATTTGTATTTATAAACATACTTATATAGGATACATACCTTCAAAGCAATGACATTAGAGTGTTGGATGTTGGTCACTAGTGAAAGCTTAAATGTAAAAGCAGTGGCAACCTAGAAATGTTAATGCATCATAATGAGAGAATGTAATTAAAGTCAAATTGAGCAATTTTATTCATATATAGTATATAGTATTGGCACTATACAAAACTAATCAATGTTTATAGTTGTTCCCAAAATAAGAAGTTGACCACAAAGAGAACTTATTCGAAATGGATTGTATTGTCGACATGTATATCCATTTGATGTATATCATCTTAAACCTGTGAGAAATAAATTGTATTAGGAAATTGTAATTGTATGAAGATTTTCTTTTGAGTAATAAAGTGTATTATGAAATTGCAAATGTATGTAACAGTTGTAGAATATAAATAATATTAATTGGAGGTACTCACATTTTTTACTTGTGTTGTATTTGGTTAATGCGCTTGTTTTGTTTTGTAGGTTTCTTCGTTTCCTGCCATTTGATACCCGTGATAAATAACATTGTATTAGAAAATTTAAAGTGTTTTAAATTCTAAAGTTTGTTTTTGGTAGTGGTTTTGCAATTTGCAATGTATAGAGACAATAGAAACAAAAGTTGGCATCATTGATTGTAAAAGTTACAGTTATTTGCATACCCTTGTAGGTTCTATTTGTTGAACTGGTTTCTTATTTGATTTTGGACAAGTAGAAGAAGACCTGCAAGTACAAGAAGAGAAAAAAAGTTTGGTAACTATAAGAAGAAGCATATTTGCAATGAACTCAAATAGTTGAGAAAATAGTGGATGGCAGATGTGTACCTATTGTATCAGATTTTTCACATCCAACAGCCTCGTTCAATTTTAATTGAATCTAATATTGGTTACATTTCATGTTGATCCTGCAAAGTGTGAATATTGTAATGTCTTGAAATAATTGATAGAAAATATATAGTATGTAATATTGCAATGAACTTGTATTTGCAATACCTGTTTATGTTTGTGTTGCAAGTAATTTTCTTTTGTGATCTAGGAAAGGTTCAACAAACGAGCTTCTTCTTTTTGCCTTAGTATGGTTGATGCAACACCTTTCCACCTTTAGTACCTTTCATAAGTGAAAGTCGGGTGAATCTGTAGGTGGTTAATTGATTTCACTATGGAAAGCGTTGTAAATGTAAGGCCTTGTTTCTTCATTTTACCAATGTCAACTGTTGCAAAGTCAAGTGTTAGACCCCGTGATTTGTGAATAGTAATACCCCATGCCATTGTTAATGGAATTTGTGTGTGTTTTCCCCTAGTAAATGGCATTATGGGAACATGTTTTGGATTTGTTGGATCCCATGATGGACCAGTATAATGTTGGAAGAGGACCACCACATATTTTGGAAAATCGGGTGGCTTAGAACTTGCATCGTAGACAATCATTTTTATTTGACCCAAATCACCATTGACAAGGCCGACTTCTATCCATAAATTTGCAATAAACATTACTTCCTAGTCTATAGAAAGAAGGATTTCAAATGATAGTTGTTCTTCTTGGTGTGTTTGTCTGTCTTTCTGATGTGCAATGATTGTTGTTGCACGTGCAATGGGTGAGTGCAATTGTTTCAACATTTTAATGTTGTGTGCAATTGAAGCTACATTTGTTGAAAACAAATGCTTCTATTGGTTGAAGTGGTTGTTCTGATCAAGTGTCAAAGCATGGGTTGACCGCATCTATAGGCTTTCCCAGTCTATTTGCAATGGTGTTGTGTTGTGTATACTAAGAAAAATTTTATGGAACTGCATCCGGGAGGGGCTTGTACCTTGTTATCGAAATAAAAAATCCAAGGTGACAATATTATTAAAGGTGTGCCATAGAGCCATTGTTGTTGAGTGGGATGCATATAATGGTTTACCCATAACTGGGGGAAGTTGTACAAGATCTCCAACCAAGATGATTGAGAGTGTTGCAAATGATTCATGTTGTTTGGTGGGGAAAGATTCTCGCAATCTCTTATCAATCTTCATTAGTAATTGAGGACCAACAAAGCTCATTTCATCTATCAAAATGTAGTGTAAATGTTTGCATTGCTCTTGAAACATTAATAGTGAATGGCCTGTTAAGGGTTTGTATTCTTGAATAGGTATACAGAGGGAAACATGGATTGTGGTAGCTTGGATATTATATGTTGATACACCTGTTGGTGCTAGTACAAGCAATGGGTATTGTGCATGATCTAAATGGGAGTTTAACTATCTACGTATACAGTCAATAAGAAATGACTTTCCAGTACCTGTTGTGCCTTGAATAATTAATCGTAATGGTGAGGAATTAAAATTTTGTGCAGCATGGATATTTATAATATCAAGTGCAGTATTTTGGTTTGCTACAAGCTCAAAGTTAGCAGGTGCATTTGAATGTATGTTGGCTAGGGTGTGGGATGATTGGCTTTTCTCCATTGAAATGAATTGAGGTGCTTTTTGTATGAAGCATTTCATTAGGTATGGAAGCACTCCAATTAAATTGAAGATCAAAGTCACATTTCCCAAGCATTTGAAGAGTAGCAATGTCAAAGTTGTTTGATGCTCTCATTTGTGACAAGAACTCCCATTCTTAGAGATATTGATTAGTAGAATGTGGAATATCTTGTGACTGTAGGTCTTCTCTATTCTCTGTGGTCACGTGTTCTTCAATGCCATTTACATGCCAGCGGATGTAATGTGTACTATGAAGATGTTTCCAATTTATTATAATTTCATCAATTGAGGTACCTATGTGTAGAGGGATGATGCAGAATGGTTTGTACAAAATTAATTCACTCCAATAGAAAATTTCCAAAGTGTTGTCATCTTCTGAAGGTAAAGATTTATACTATGGGTAGACATTTACAATTGCTGGTACCTTTCTTCTTATCCATTTACATGATTTGCATTATTCAGAGTAAGTATATTGCTGAGCTGAATGGAGCAAACTTAGGTTTGCTAACTCTGATGGTCTTTTAATGTAAGTAGAAATAAAAGAAATAGATGTTTGTGAACCTTCATTACATTTTATTATATGTTGGAAGATTTTTTTCCCAACATTGAGGGTCACAAACTGACGTGTGCAAGAGATCAAGGGGAGTTTAAGAAGCATGTGGCAAGTTTCTTGAGCGCTAATGTCCCTATCAACAACAATTCTTATCATGAATCTCTGATATGCTAATAGAATTGTATCTTCTGAATTTTTTGATCCAAAAAATCATTTTAACATGTCAATATAGATTTCTGATTTATGTTCAGTTTTGGATGCGTATTTTGAGATATATTGTAGAACTGCCTTTTTGGAGCATAATGCCTGACAACCAACATTAGCCCTCCATATGGCGAGCATTTTTGGGTTGTGAATGTTGAGGTGACTATCATTCCTTTTTGGCTTGTATGATGCGTTATTATTATGGTCTAAAGTCAATGATGAGTCATGTTGTTCAGGCCAAGGTTCTTTGTAGTGACATTCAAGTGTTGAGTTTTTTTTCTCAAGCAGGTATACTCTAAACACTTTGTATGTCATTGAACAACATTCACTAATTCAGTGTAATCAATGCAAGGCTCAGATATGGATATGAAATCTATATCTGAAAGACATGGATCTGAAATTGTAGGTATATACAACATGTTTAAGAGATCCACTTCAGTGCGTGGATTCCATGTTGTGATGTACTGGTCAAAGAAGATCTTAACTGATTGGATACTTTCATGGTCTGACCAATCAAGTTTGTCAATATTAGGTGCTTGTGCCAACCAAAGAAATCCATGAATATGGGCAAAGCCTCGGTGTTGCCATTTGTATATGTACTAGTGGTCAACGACATGCAACTGTTTGACAATGACTTCATCACGAAAGATCTAGAATCTTAAGTGCAAGTATAAAGTTGTTATATGTGGGTTATTGACTAAATTGTCAATAGACTACCTTTTGTTGTGGTGCACAGTAGTTGACTGTGTTTTGGGGAACAACTTATGTAGGTCAGGCCATTTTGTTGTTAGGTCCCGAAGACAGCTTAGAGGGAGGTGAATCAGTTGTCAAATAAATTCAAACCAAAAACAACTTAACCAACCTTAATGCTTAATACCGGTAAACCAAAATTTATGCTAGTAGATAGTTTATCAATTAATTGTAGTACCAATAAAGATTAATGCATGAAATAGAAAGACAATAACATCCACAACACATAACACCAATATTTGTACGTGGAAACCCTATAAGGGGAAAAACCACGGTGGGAAGCCTTACCCACAATCAGATGATACTACTGCAGATAGTATGTGTATACAAATGGGGTCTGCACATGCAGAAAGGTCAAGTGCCTAGAGCTCATTGCTCAAACACAAATAGGAGTCACACTGATTACAATTGGATGGTTAAATCCAATAATGATGTACTGCTCAAAATAGCATCTTCATATGCTGGATTTAGTACTGGTGTAGTTCTGATTGCCTTCACAAAAACCTTGCTTCACCTTCAAATGATGTGTGCATGTATATCTCTTCTTAATCTTGCATATACCTTCTTACAATTCCTTTTCCCAATCGCATATCGATCTTACAAATAAGATCTTACATATATACCATAACCTAAGACCAATTTTAGTAGGTCGGTTCTAAAAGATATTACAATAAAACAATTACAAGTAAATCAATAACCAATGCAATATCCAATTCAACATGTAGGCTTCATGCATTTAAAATAACAACAAAATCATCTCCAAAGCGTGTCATGCTGATCTGGAATGGATAAGCCTGTCGATGTTTATTTTGGACCTATTTGCCGGTAACAACAAATATGCAAATATAAATAATCCAATGAACAAATCTCCAATACAAAGTGTCCAAACAATGTCTTTAACATAACCAAGTGTTTTCCATGTCATTCCAAGTGCCAGTGAATAATATATCCTGTCAGTGAACAGATACCGATGACTATGCATAAAGTCGCTTGCCAGTGAACATTGCCAATCCTCCAAAGTGCCAGAGTTGATAAGTGTTAATAGGTGTTGACATCAATTACAAAACCATATCAACATAACAAAAATACCAACAATCTCCCCCTTTGGCATTGATGGCAACACAAGATGGAAAAACCATCAAAGTGCCAAAACAGAAATGCCAAATATCAATAACCAACAATCTCCCAAAAGAGATCATAACTAGAAATCAAAATTTAGATACAGAGAGTAATCAATTTTTCCCAAAGTAAAAATCTCTCCCCATGAGAGTAACATGTGTTTTCCTTGTGTTTTTACATATCAATCTCTCCCCCTTTGACATCAAATGCCAAAGCCAAAAAGCCAGGTTCAAGTACAAAATACCAACCAATTCAATATACCAACTACTCCCCATGAGAAGTAGCTCTCCTCATCAAAGCCGGAGTAAAAGATTTCTCTGTTAATTTTGTCAATTGAAGACAAACATCAACTATCTAAGTCTCTATCGGTGGGGGTATGACCCCAAGCTGATCTCTGAGATATTCAAAAGTCTCCTTAGGCAAAGGCTTAGTGAAAATATCTACAATTTGCTCTTTAGTATTCACATAAACCAGTTTTACTTCTTTTGCTTCAATATTCTCTTTCAGAAAATTCAGTTTGATAGAAACATGTTTAGTTTTAGAATGTAGTACCAGATTCTTATATATATCAATTGTTGTAGTGTTATCACAAAAGATAGTTATAAGTTCCATGCATTTTATCTTTATGTCCTTCAACGTTTGCTTAAGCTATAATACCTGGGTACAGTTAGTTGTTGCTGCAACATATTTTGATTCTGTTGTTGATAAAGATGTGCAACTTTATTTCTTACTCAACCAAGAAATTAATCTGCTTTCAAGAAAAAATGCTCCGCTAGTGGTGCTTTTTTTGTCATCCACATCTCCTGCCCAATTTGCATCTATGTATGCACATAATTCAAAGTTTTCATCTCTAGGATACCATAAACCAAGATTTGTCGTGCCTTGTAAGTACTGGAAAATCCTTTTTACTACTGATTCATGATTTTCTCTAGGATTACTCTGAAATATTGAAACAATACATACTGCATTCATAATATCAGGTCTTGTTTGTGTCAAATACAATAAACCTCCTATCATAGATTTGTACCTAGTCGGATTAATAGGCATAGATTCATCCCTTAGTGATAATTTGTCATTTGTAGTCATAGGCGTGCTTACCAATTTAGAGTTCTCCATCCCAAATTTCTTTAGCAACTCCTTCAATTACCTGGATTGACTCAAGAATATACCTTTATCAGTCTGTGAAATCTGCAATCCTAAAAAGAATTTTATCTCTCCAATCATAGACATTTCAAATTCTTGCTACATTTTAATAGAAAAGTCTTTACATAATCCATCTTCTCCTCCAAAGATTATATCATCAACGAAAACTTCTATAACCAAGATGTCATTATTAGTCACTTTATAGTATAAGTTTCTATCAGCATTACCTTTAGAAAATCCAATCTTCAAAAGATATTTATCTAGTCTAGCATACCAAGCTCTTGGAGCTTGCTTCAACCCACACAAAGATTTCCTTAACTTGAAAACCATATCTTTGTTATCTGTCAAAGAAAATCCATCAAGTTGCTCAATGTAAACTTCTTCTTCAAGATCTCCATTAAAAAATGCACATTTAATATCCATTTGATATACTTTGTAGTTCTTGTGTGCTGCAAAAGCCAAGAATAATCTGACTACCTCAATTCTAGCTACCGGTGCAAAGGTTTCATTATAATCAATTCCTTCTTTCTAAGAATATCTCTTACACACTAGTCTTACTTTATTTCTGATTACCTTACCATCTTCATTAATTTTGTTTTTGAATACCCATTTTTTTCCAATCACATTTTTGTCTTTAGGCTGGGAACTAATGTCCATGTGTTATTCTTCTCAATTTGTTCTAGTTCCTCTTCCATAACTTTAATCCAGTGCTTATCTTCACATGCCTCATTAATTGATGATGGTTCAATTTGAGAAATAAGACATACCTCTTCATTTGCCAGTCTTCCTCTTGTCATAACTCCTTGATACTTGTTCCCAATTATCTGATTTTTTGAGTGATTCAGTCTTACATACTGGGGTGTCTTTGTTTATTGTAGTTCCTTAGTTACAGTGGAATTTTCAGATGATACCGAGGTAACTGGATCTTCATTCTGTATAGGTGGGTTCAATGTAGGTTCATTTGTCAGTATCTCTATTGCCAGTTCAGAGTCTATATACCTTGAAGTTCCTCTAAACTGTTCATCAATCTTCACATTTGTACTCTCAACAATTTTCTGCAATCTCTTGTTAAAACATCTATATGCTTTGATCTTAGATGAATAACCAAGAAATATTCCTTCATCACTTCTAGGATCAAATTTGCCAATATATTCATCTCTTCTAATATAGAATTTACTTCCAAATATTCTGAAATATTTAAGAGTAGGAGTAATACCAAACCATAGTTCATGAGGGGTCTTACCGGTTTCACCTTTGATGTGAACTTTGTTGAATGTATAGACCGTTGTGCTTACTACCTCTCTCCAATATACATGTGGTAGATTTTCTTCTGATAGCATACTTCTAGCTGCATCCAAGATAGTTCTGTTTTTCCTTTCTACAACTCCATTCTGCCGTGGTGTCTAGGGTGCTGATAACTATCTTCTGATTCTATTCACTTCACAGAATGAATTAAATTCCTTAGATGTGAATTCACCTCCTTGATCTGATCTCAGACATTTGATTTTCTTACCAGTTTCATTTTCTACCATTCCCTTGAATAGTTTGAACTTCCCAAGTGCTTCTGATTTTTCTTTGAGAAAAGTAACCCAACACATTCTGGAATAGTCATCAGTGATTAGCATGAAATATCTATCACCTTGTAAGCTTTTAGTTCTAGGTGGACCACATAAATCAGTGTGAATTAAGTCAAGAGCATTATTGGATTTTTCTAGAATACTTTTAAAAGATGCTCTAACTTGTTTTCCAAATTGACATTCCTTACATACTGGATTGTGAGGTTTAACAATCTTAGGTAAGTCTCTAACTACTTTAGTAGTACTAATTTTTACCTTGCAATCAAAATTTACATGACAGAGTCTCTTATGCCATAGCCAACTTTCATCAATATGTGCAATCAAGCATGTCTTTTCATTGTTATTCAAATGAAAGATATTATCTCTAGTTTAATTACCAGTTGCAATTTCCAAAACCAGTTTTGTTCATAATTTTGCATTTTCCATTCTTGAATTGTAACTGAAATCCTTTTTCAACTAATTGACCAACACTCAAAAGATTATGCTTTAAACCTTCTAAATAGTAAACATTGTCAGTATTATGCTTACCATCAAGAGATATAGTACCTTTTCCTTTGATCAAACAAGCTTTATCATCTCTAAATCTTACCAGACCTCCATTGTACTCCTGAAAGTTCAATAATTTTCTTTTATCACTAGTCATATGATGTGAACATCTTGAATCAATGATCCATTCATCCTTAACTTCAACTTTAGCTGCCAGGGCCTTCTCTACTGGTTGAACAATAGGTGTCAGTTGATCTTCTATTATAGCAACAAAAACCCATCCATTGTTTGTAGAATCCTCATCAGAATCATTAGTGACTCGTTCATCAACAAGATAACAAGATTTATCTTTATTCTTCTTAAATCTATATCTCTAATATTCAGGGTTAGGATTGTATGTTCTTCTAGCTTCTTCTCTTAGTCTAGCATGTCTATCAGGGCATCTTGAAGCCATATGACCAATCTTATTATAGTTAAAACATTTAAAGGGTGCTTTACCTTCATACTTACTTCCAACTAGACCTTTAGGCATTTCCCTTGCAAATAATGCTTCAAGTTCTTCAAGTTCTTCTTTTCCTCTCCTGCTTTCTTCAAGTTCTCTTGCATAAAAGGCTTTCCAATCAGATTTGTCAAATGATGGTGCAGATGATGTTGATGCCTTAAAAGCTAAATCTATCTTTATATTAGCAACATGACCAAATTCCTTAATTTCAAAAGCTGAAAGTTTTCCAATCAATGTGTCCCTAGTTACTAATGTATTAGGCATTGTTCTTAACTCATTTATAGCAGCAACTTTCATTTTATATGCCAATGGCAATCCTCTTACAAATTTTGAAACAATTTCATCTTCACTGAAGGTTTCTCCACAACATTTAATACCCAAAACAATTTCATTAACTCTTTCCATAAAAGAAGAAATGCTTTCATCTTCTTCCATTTTCAAAGTGCCAATCCTCCAAAGTGCCAGAGTTGATAAGTGTTAATAGGTGTTGACATCAATGACAAAACCATATCAACATAACCAAAATACTAACATTTTTATCAGCTGAGCTTAGAGTAAAGAATAGTGTAGGTGCACCTAACTATTCAGTCATTGTCATAAGGTCTCTACAGGATTTGCTCCAAAATGCACGTGTTCTGTGCAAGGAGGCAACATATTGCATGATATGATTTGGTAATTCATTTGATGGTGTGTTCTGTAAGTATTCTCTTAGACTATGAAGATTCAATGGAAAAGAATATTCTAAATTCGTCTTTATGAAAACAACAGCTGATTGTTGAGATCAATGTCTCATCATTTGGTTATAGATATAATATCTAAAATGGACATGCTGGCCAAATCTTTGATCAGAATATTTGATCAAGTGCAAAGCATATTCATGCAAATGTACATGCCTTGTTCTATCCTAAAGTGGTAAAGCCATTCCATTAGGGAATAGTGTGGGGAATGCCTTTGAAAGTAGGCCTTCTATATTGTACTCATTGATAGGTGATGTACTAATTTGTGGCTAGGGGACAACATTTGAGTTGGTATTGTCTAGATGTAGGGTTGTTTTGATTGCATCAAGTTTAGATATTGAGGATGGAAGTCATGGAATGAATGAAGAAGAGTTTTCTTTTATTTCTTCTTCATTGTTAATATTGGCCACAACAATAATTTCTTGTATAGGTTCTTCTTGAGGTGAAGGTACTGAATGCAAAAGGTCTGAAATGTCAGTGTTGTGCTCTGGTAATAGTTGGGCTGCATCTAAATCAATGACAACATCTTTATAGTATTTGTCATGCTTTATTTTGTAAGTCAATGCATTCATGACATAAAATCTATTCATGTAACAATCATAAGATAGTCCTTGTAGATTAGTTCTATGGACAATAAGGATTTCTAAATGCTGAATTTTGCAGGGCAATGATAATACAATTTTTGAAATATCTTGTCGGAAGTTAATTGTGTGACCAGAATACTTATATTGTCCTCCCCTTGCATGTGTAACTTGCAAAATAGGGGAAATCCTTTTTATGATCATTTCTTCTACTTGAGAAAGACACTTTAAAATAGAAGGTTGCTCACCTGGGTCCATATTGTTTGATAATGAGAAACGATGAAGTCCCCTTTTAGCAGAACATCTCGTGCATATTCCTGCATGGTTGATATTTTTAATTGGCATACCCACATAGTTTTGTTTACAAACAATACATGCCTCCATGACCTCCAACATATCAATTCTTTTTTGGAAGTTAGATAATGCATATAGGAATGAAGGTGTCTTAAGGGCGAGTTCAAGAGTGGTAGAATGTGTTTCAGGCACATTACTTTGCTCAAGACTATTGCTTTTTGTTTGTAATAGAATTTTTGAGTTACTATCAAATGTTTGTTGTGCACAACGCTTCAATTGGCATTTGTTGGAGATATTCCCTCTATTCTTTGCATAGTAAGTTCTATTGGCTTGCTTTCTCCTCCATTTGATGGCATTGCCTTCTTGAGTGGAAGGATCAATAGATATCTAATAGTTGGAAGAGAATAGTAGTATGTTAGAATTTTCATAATTGAAGAGAGGAAGCATTGAAGTATGCATTCAGAACGAATGGGAATTGAAAACTGCTTAATCTAATCTGTATTTTTTTTTGTTTAGTTTGGTGATGTTCATTTTCTTGCGAGATGTATTTGTTGTCTAAGCGTTCAAATTTACTAATGTATTTTTTGCTAAATATATTGATTACCTATGAGTTTTCCTGCCAAAGCTATTATTAAAATATACATATGCACAGATATATAAAATTATACATACAAACAGATGTATATATATATGTACACATGTATATATATATATGTCAATGAAGTATGTGAATACCTATATACATAGATATGCACATATATAAATAGATGTGTATATATATAAAATTCTATAACTGTGTACAAATATATTTTTGTATAGAATTTGATTTGTATATTGGGAGGATAGAAATTGTCCTGGCTTCTTAGTATATACATGGTTGGTTGGGTAATATTTAGAAAGGTATGGGTATTGGAAACTGGTTAATTTAATCTATATTGTTCTTTTGTGTAGTTTTGTTGTGGTTATTTTGTTGCAAAATGTATTTAAGGTGTGTTCTGCTGACTGTAGTGTTTACCTATGACTTCCCTTTCCAAAGGCATGATTGAAATATACATATGCATAGATATAGTAATTTTTTTTACATACAGATGTATGTATATATACATATCAATCAAATATGTGGATATCTATATATATAGATATGCACATATATAAATACACGTGTATACATATAAAATTCTATAACTGTGAATAATTATATTTTTGTATACCTGTAGAAATAGATATGCAAAAAAAAAAAAAAGATATTTATTTGCATATATGTATATATTTTCTGTAAATATTTATTTATTTACAGATACTTATATATGTGTACATATATACAAGTAGATTCATATGATACACAAAAAGTGCAAACAAAGATAGAAATGCAAGTAATGAAACGCATAGGAAAGTGCATTGAATTGTAAATACTTTTATATGAAAGAAATTTGAAGGAAATCATTTTGTATTCTGGAAGGTAAGTAACCAGCATACATGAGTATATAGTCTCTATATAGGAATATAAATAAGAATCTTTACATCATAGGCAAAGAGACTAATTAAAGATGAGAATGCAAGGTAAAAGAAATATTGAAAAGTGTGTTGAGGTTATAGAAAGTTCATAGTTGAAGAAAATAATTGTTCAATAATTATTAATGCATGAAAGAAATAGACAACTAGAATTTTTAGATAAATGTAAATATTTAATTGTAGAGGAAATCATGAACAATAAGTACTTATATACGAGAGGAATCTCAAGGAAAGCAAATTTATTCTGCAAGGCAATTAACCAGCATAGATGAGTATGCACTTAAATGTATTGTCCAATGCAAGAGCGTGTTTTCCTCAAAGAGTTTGAAAACTTGTATAGTTAGATGTGTATAAATATATAAACAAGTATGTTTATTGGCTAATTTTGATAATTATAGTACATGCAAAAGTAATAAGCAAGAGTAAAAAAGTTTATGTGGTAAGGAAAGAATCCCAAAGAGATAAGAGTGTAATTTTAATGCAATCTATTATTTATGTAAGAAATATACATATACATATACATATATATAGATGTAGTCATGTATCCATAGAAGATAATTGTTTGTATTTGTAAGTAGAATTATCTTAATATACAAAAAAATTGTACATAATGTAGTATTCAAAGGAAAAGCGATAAAGCTATGAATATAACTATATGTAAAGTTACGTGTAGGAGTGTAGTACTATAAAATATGTAAAATTTCCAATGTAATAACTGTATCATGAACAAAAAGTTTTGTAATTAGGAAAAATGCCTAATAAATCTAAGCCTGCGTAGATAGGTGAGCAATCTCTGCAAGTAATGCATCATACTTAGATTTATTGTCAACAAAGGAGACTTTATTGATTGTGACTTTCATCTTTGATTCAGAGTTGTACGTGTCAGTAGAAACCAATAGTGTGAATGAGTAGTGATGTGAGACAAGTTTATTAATCATAGAGCAAGGTGTTTCTATTGTTGTGGCATCATTTTCTAGTACACAAAGCTCTTTTGCAGTTTTCTTTATGAATTGAGTTCCAACCTCATCAAATGTAGTAGCCCAAACAATACCTGTTGCATCATGTAGCTTCACTGGTAAAAGGTAACTATAATTGCACCCTGCCATGGCCATTTCACATCTAGGACAAAACCATGAATCATCAACTTGTTGAGTGCATTTTTTTTCACAAGGCTTTCCTTTCACTTTTATGGACAAGGTGCATAACAGAAAGTTTTATCTGTTACGTTTACAAAATGCAGAACAAACAGTAAAGTGGTTTGAATAGTTTCTTTTTTCACACTCATACGCTCGCGGATTGATGAAATTGTCATTCTAGTATATTTGCCATCAATGTGGGTAGTTGCTGGAGAGAAAATTGCTGTAAGAAAAGGCTGATTTCCTCTTAGTATTAGGGGTTCTTCCTCTAAAAAAGGTGGATTAATATGTAATTTTGTTGCAGTTGTTATGTTTACAACCTTACCATTAAAATAACCAACACAATCATTACGTAAAGCAAGTATAAGAACACTATCATTGGTTAACATGTTTTTTAACTCACTTCCTCTTTGTTCTGACATTGGGCCCCATAGGTTGATATCAATTGTTGACCCTAACAGATCATTAATTCTAACAACTCGCTTATGTGTTTGAGTGTCATCTTTCCTATGCATTGGAATGATATCTCCAATGTATAAAACAACACCAATGATGTCAACCAATGTATTATTGGTTAGCTGAAACACTTCACTAATACGAATGAAAGGAGAGTGTTGTTCATTTTGTTCTTCTTCATGGCTGTAACATTTTAATATGGATGCATCAGATAGGATGATCTCTAAATGGTTGTTTAGTTTGTTGTATCTAGTGTTTTCTCCTCAATGGACCCCTTAGAAATAACATAATGTGAACCTACTTCCACATGGTTAGAATGCAGCTGAGCTATTTCGTCAAAACATGTAACTCTAATTTCACAACCCTCGGTGTCGACAATGTCAAAGCTAGAGACATGGCCATTCTTAGTGGCTGTGTTGTATGGATTTATAGAACATTTATGAGTAACTCTGCCTTTGATTGTCCATTTATTTTGGTATGGATTTAAACTTTTAATTGGGATTATATTTTCAGATGTTGTACTTTGGGGGGATGGCAATTCAGTAGAAAACTGAAGAGAATGTTTAGATGATGATGGTGTATCTTCACTCATCATTTCTGGTTTTTGTTCTTTGAACATGTATACTAGTTTTCCAAAGAATGGACAATCACTTTGTTTTACTTTTAAACTAAGTATTATACTAGTCCAGTAAAATGAAAAGACTTTTCTTTAAGATACTTTCAATTATAGCTGAAAACAATTAAATAGTAAAGAAGGATATTTTATTTAATAAACATAGTCTATTTCCTACCTTGTGTTTGATATGTATCTGCATGTATAAGTGGACGACAATACTATCAAGCCTATTTTAAGAGTGTTTGAATCTATCAGAGTGGCATACTTAGAAGGTAAAATTTCTAACTGCATGTATGTGCCATCAGACAACACTAGTTTATATCTGTCTGTATCATCTTTGCTACTCTGCATTTTCTGAAATGATAAAACTTGCAGCAATGCTGAAGGAAGCTCATCCCCAACATTGATAGATTGAATTGTAAATGGGGTAGGGGCATAGTCTTGGGTATTTTCCTACAAAAAAATAATATCAATATAGAAGATTTAATGTCAAGGGCTACTAAGACATATATGTGGTTATCCATTAATGTAAAGTTTGTTGTTTTTTAGTGTATGTAATTAAGCTATGTAAATTACAGACAACTTAACTATATTTGTCTATGCTATGAAAAAGGGTGCATGCCATAATGGAAAGGATGGAATAAAAAAGAAAGATATATTATGAAACAAATGACAACAAATTTTTTTTTTTGAAAAGTTATAATGTATTAGCTTACCGATGTATCCATTCTTGATTGCTATATATATTCAGAGGTCCTTGGTGCAGATGACATTTTGGATATAGAGCTTTAAATTTCAGAGAAATCTCGGGGCTAAACGTACATGCCAGTACAGGTTATTACCAAGTAATTAATTTATCTCATTGTATAAGTTATATTTATTGAAAGAATGCAATATCGTATAGATTAGCATCAAATAAAGTTATCGACATGTAAAGATATGTTCACAAATGAAAATCTGAATGAGTTGGAAAGTATTTTTCATGTTTTTCAAAGAATGTAGAAAATGAGGGATGGAATTTAGCAACGAACAAAGATGTACTTTCAAGAGAAGGTTAATTTACCTATTTGTTAGTTTCAAAATGGTTTTAGATTCAGTTTGAGGAAAGAAGTCCTGTCATCTGGACTGTAATATTGCCTTGTAGAATAAAGTTGATTGTGTTCCTATTATGATGCTTCAAATATTCTGTTAGAATAGATTGAAAGGCATAATGGATTGAGTAATTCACTTCTGTCGATAAGTATGCAACTAAATCCTAGTGAATAGGAAAGTTGTAGACAAAAAAAAATCAGAAATTGTAGTGTTTTTTTTGCGTGGTTTTATTATCTCAATCTAATTGTAAAAATGTCTCTTATGCATCCACATTTGTTGGTATTTAGGAATCCATCAAGCCGGACCAGTAAAAGTAACTAGTGAACTAACATAAAAAAGGTAAATTGTATCTACATTTTGGGTGTATGGATGTTTCTATTACTTTACTTGTAATAGGTATATGAGAATCAAATTATAAAGTTTGACTTTGTGATTTTGACATTTAACGATCAAGTGGAAGGATCATGAAGTGTACTTTTAATTTCAAAATCTAATCAAAACATGACTTCAACTAATCAAACATTGATATACATATACATTTATTGATATTTACTAATCCATTAGGGTAGACCAATAAAAGTAAGTGGTAAACTAAGATTAAAAAAAAGAAGTAAAATTGTATCAACATTTTTTGGTGGATGGATGGTTCTATTACTTTTCTTGTAATAGGTATATGAGTACCAAAATATAAAGTTTCAGTTTACAATTTAGACATTTAACAATCAAGTACAATGAACATGAAGTTTAGTTTTCATCTCAAAGTCTAATAAAAAAATGAGTTCAACTCATCAAAGACTCAGTAATTAAAGAGAAAGAGGATCTACCCAGGCAACCCATCTAAGCTGGTTATTATTCAATTTAAAGATCTTGTCTCCTAACATGAAAATGGCCAGTGGATCAGTTAAGTGTTCAATAGTTGGTGTAGTGTCCACCCTTGACTTGACTTGTTTTGATTAGAGTTGACTTTTATTCCATGCGTGATAGACTTATCTTGACTATTTATGATGATTTGGATGATGATTATTCAGGTGATTTGATGGATACTATATGCTTACTATGTGATAGATTATCGAAATATTATATTGATCATGGATTTGATGTTGATTATGATTATACTAACCCTATTTCATGATTATATTTGATGAGATGCTTATGAGATGTGTTTGACTGTCTTCATGGAGAATCAATGTCACATCACTCATTGCGAGTGGGATGTGCAATTGCATAAGTCTACCACTTGTCTGTTTTATATATATACATGTATCATTGTTGGTGGTTGCAGGACTTGCAGGTACTGGACATTTATTCCTCCTAGAATTCCCAAGTGCGAGCTCCCCTAGCTTCAAAGGTGCGAGTGTATCCTTATCCAAATGGTAATATGTGGTTCCAGAGTTGACATGGGTTCCCTTCACATACTCTAGGTTTAAGTTGTCACTAGGTGCAATTGGTCATGTCAGTTGTTAGCTTGGCTCTTTCAGTTTTTGGAGTATGTTAGTTTTGATTGACTCTTTTGGTATGAGGATTATTTATGTTGCGATTGATTTTATTGTCACTTGGTTATTATGTGGCGTTGGATTATTTGTCTATTTGTTGAGAGATTTTTAATTATTTGATTTAAGCTATTTGAGCTTTTGATTATTTGATTTATGATTTTAAGAATTATAGTATTTATTTAATTAATAATTTTGTAAAGATTATTTAATTAATTATTGATTATTTCTTATAGTCTAAATATTAATTAATATTTAATATTGGAAGTAATAAATTATTTAATGGTTGATTTATTTAATTATGTTTTCTATTGGTGAAGTATTTAATTAAAAATAACTATAGTTCATAATGTATTGAATAATAATTCCTATAAGGCTATAGTTTAAATACTAATATTTATTTGGTGGTATGGTAATTATACCTTGGGATATTAAAATATATTTATCCCACCTACTTATAATATATGTTAGTATTTCCTACCTATCCTATTCTCCTATTGGAGGATTTTATTTTGGGGAAACCATAGGATATGGGAAAAATATTCCAAAATGGAATTACCCTATTGGTTGGATTTCTAGGGTTTCTTGTTTATTGTTTCCTTTTAATGGATTCCCTATGACTGTTCATGGGTTCCATTCTTTGGTTTTGGATTCTTGGTGGATTGCCTGGACTAGGTTTGGAAGAGATTGGGGTTTGGATTTGGATGGCAAAACTTGTAGGTTTTCCTTTAGCGACCTACCATCACACACGTTGCAGGTTGGAGGCCATACCCTTGCTCTTTATCTTTGTTTTCAATGTCTGCAAGTGTTTACTCTGTGAATGTTTTGTGTGGGGAATAAAGAAATAGTTCATTTCATTCTCTCTACTCTTAATGGAAATGATTGAGAATCCCATGGGTTATGAGATCTTTATTTGGATGAAAATTTGGAAGTTATATTTTCTATGGTGGTCGTAAATGCACGACCTAGGATTTATAGGTATTGAGGCTTCTTCCATTTATGATGTGATTGCATTGGATTATTGTTGTTTTTTTGAGATTTCTTTCATGTTGTTAAATATTTAAGAGAGTTTGTGGATTTGAGAGGAGAGAGCCTTGTGAGCTTCCAGTCTAGCCTTGTTGTGAGGAAGACTCACAAGACTCATCTCCTTATGAGACATTTTATATATTTTCCTCGTTTTAATGTGTTTTTATGTTTGGAATAAGTTATTGTTTGTATTTATATGTGTGTTGAGTCTATTTCATGACTTGGATTCAAGATTTGGTGTTTGATGGTTTTCTGGACTTGTTGGAGATGTTTTTCCCTCTTGAAGCTTGTATTATGTTTTCAATTGGAGTTCCTTGGGTGAATATTATTATTTTATTTTGTTTACATATTCTTATATTTCATTTTGTGCCAATTCCAATGAGTATAAATATATCATATTTGGCTCATTATGTTTCGAGTAGTTTTGATCCCACACTTAAGTCATTTTCTGCCAAATTTACACTTCTTTCCTATGCATTAAACGAATGACGATATGCACTAAAATAAGCACCAGATGCGCTAAACTATCACCCATATGCTCTAAAGTATCAGCCATATGCACCACTTCAGAGAATGTATGTGCCATTCTATGTATTTTTAGGGTTTTGTCTAGTTTGAAGTCTGTTTGACGTTAGTTGGATTTTTGGCCATACCAGAGACTTTTTGAGGGAATTTATGATGCTATCTAATGTTGATTTTTTATTGGTGATGTCTTCATATGATTTATTTATGAGTTTTGTATGCGTTTTATGCCTTTAGAGTTGTTTGCACTTCCTCTCTTGTTGATGTGCCAAGAGAGAGATTGAGATTCTTGTGATTATGCGCAAGCAAGTGGATAGGCCTTGTTGAGATTATTTGATGATTCATTTCAGATTTGATGGAATTTATTATGGTCTTTATATGTTTATTTTTCCAAAAGGCTCATTGATTTTTGGTTCTCATGATGTTACCTTTCACATGTTTCATGATTATGAATTAGATTGTTGGTTGCATGTGGATTGTTTATGATTTTAGATTTATATATGTTCATAGATTTGATTATGATTCTAGAGCCTCTTGTGTTGTCATGTTTGAGACCATGTTAGGAGGAGTGAGCTTCCTTATGATGACCGGGGTCATGAGAGATAGGCTTGCATGAGGTTCCTTGTAAGGATGCATGAAGTCTAGACCACCAGGGCACATTGGAGTTTTCCATGACTTGTAAACAAGTGATAACATTGATAATGAATTAATTGGGATGGGTAATTATAACTCATTTAAACAAGATAATGAATAGTCATGAGCCTCATGACTTGATCCTAGGGAGGATGTTTTAGGTTAAGCATGAGAAGTTCGTGAAGATAGTAAACAAACTCCCTTGATCTCTCATAAGTTGAGTTGGTTCTGCATGTGTGTCACTTACCAAGAGGTTCCTTGAAAGGATGCTTGGGGGTCTAAATCTAACAAGAGATTCCTTGAATGGATGCTTGTAACATGTGATGACATTCCACTCCAACATGTGTTCCCTTTGATGATCTTATGACTATGCCTCATTGATTGATAAGCCTCTGGGAGTTTCTTATTATGATTGTTTGTGTTGGTTGTATTTTCTCCATGCTTGTGAGAGTTGTTGTGATCTTGTCTTTTGGTATTAAGTGTCAACCTAGATGTAGAGTGTATGTTGGGACCCTGTGTCATCTCCTAGCATGGGGGGTGGTTCCTTTGGTTCCACATGGTCGGGTGGTTGGTTCTTTTTACCATTGGTTTTTTCCCCTTGTTGGTGTTCTTTGTGCGTGAATGTGGATTCTCCTTCTTGATGGATTATGGATGTACCTTGTGGCAAGTTTATGTAATGAATACAATGGAATACATGTATGTAGTGTCTTGTATGTGGTAGATGGAATCATTTAAAAGGAAGAGCTATGCTCATGATTTATTGTTATGTAAAGTTATTTGTAAGTAGTTCATAATTGGTAGTTAGGCTATGTCATGATTTGTAAATGTGGCAATGAGATGTATGGATATGTTCTTGTTAAATGAAGAGAATGATTTCATATACCCTAATTTGGTAATGGTGTTGCTATTGAAATAGATGTGATTTATAATATTATCTAGTTGTATTGGTTAGAAAGGAATCCTATGGTTATTTCTTTAGATTGTGATTTAATATGTGAAAGAACCTTGAGAAATGGAATAATCTTAAATATTAGTATTGAGGATATTAGATAATATGGATAAGGTTTAGATAATTATGCCTCTATGTGTATGCTTGGAAAATATTAGGATTCTTGTGTTATGCTTTGGGGATTATTGTCAAATTGGGAAAGTTGTTGCATGTGCAATTGGATTAGGAAATGAAACTATTGCTATTGGATTCATAGATATGCTTTTGGTGCTATGTGAAAACTATGATGTTATGAATAAACTAGATATGTGAATAGATCATGTTGCTAATTGATAAATCATGATGGAGGAGACATATATGACCATGTGAGAGTTTGAATGTAAAAGAAAATTGAGATTAAAAGGTATTGAGGCTTTAGAATGAAACTAATATGGAATGGACTGATTTGCATAGTAATGGAATGTGTATCATGCTAAATAAATAGTAAATGACTTGTATATGATGTATGCCATGTACTTCTAATGAAGTTACTAGATTTATATTGTTATATGTTTGTAAGCCAATAAATGAACTTTATGAATGAAGGATTAGTGTGATGTTGTGCTTGAGTAAAGAAATAAGAGAATTAGTCTATTATATGGATTGAATAATGAATTATAGTTTATACTTTATGAGGAGATAATCATAATAAATAGAATAAGATCATGTTAGTATTAGGAGTGATTGAAGTATGTTTAAATGGATTATCAAAGATGGATTTTACCTATGCATTAGGATTGCATCATCATGGAAAAGGAAAAGAGCATGTAGATAATAGATGTTGAGTGAAAACACATTTGGATTTGGTACATAAAATGAATGTAGGATTATGGGGTTGTCTTACATTTTAAAAGAAGGAATGTAATATGCTATTAGAATGGTATAATGGTATGCATTTCATAATGGATAGATAAGCTAGTGGGTTTCATATCTCATGATTAGGAAATTAAATATGATGCATTAAATTCAAGATGGAATATGTTTATCATGTCAGTAGGCTGTCATTATGGATGTTAAATGAGTAATGATGTTGAAGTACCCTAGGGAAAGGTTAATGATGTTATGTTATTTCCACTTGCGTAAATTAGTGAAATGTGAGATGATGTATGGTCATAATGTTTATATGGTTAATGAATGTAGTTATATGGAGATGTTTATGTATTACATTAGTTGTTATTAAAAGTTTTAAAAAAATAATAATTCAATTAGTATGATAGATGATTAGTTTTCTCTGGGGTATTTTGGAGGGCATTACATTTGGTATCAGAGTCCATGTTGAAAACACTAGGATCTCTGGTTAGGGATGTTTTTATTGGTCTTGTGAATGTGCTTTGATGTTCCTTTGAATCAAGTTACTCCTTGAGATTTGTGTTGGAAGAAGTGTCATTGGAATTTTGGGAATCTTAGATGTCTATGCCTTGTGTTTCTCTCTAATCCCTTTTAGGAATCATAATTTTAAGCTAAGTGTGTATTCATTTCATATGCATGTCTCCAGAATGAGAGGAATGCCTATATGATCATGGGTGGCTCCAAGAAGTTGAGTCCCACTTTTGGGAAAAAAGTGGAAGTGTTTTCCCTATTTTTCAATTTTTTTGTCGATTGATGTCAAAATTTGAGGCACTTAGAGGTTGAATCTGGAATAACTTCACTAATAGAAAATGTAGTGCTCGGAGTCTAATTTTTAAATATGTAATTTATTTCAATACCTAGATGGTAGAAATTTCTATTTAGTAGTCATGTTAAAAACCACTTTTTCAAAAATGCCTGTTTCAGGACCATACCATACATGTGTACGACCACCATATTTTGATGTAAATAAATGAATTTTTGCAAATCCTTCTAGGAAAAGATAACTAAGACACCAAATATTGATGAGAATATTTTTTCTTATTTTTTTATTGACTATAAAGTACATTTTCAAAACATTTGGTGTACGACCACCATAATTTGATGAAAATTTCCTATTGTTTAATTTATTTATTTGTAATCTTCAAAATAATTGTATGTAGATTGATGTCATATAATTTTTTTTAAAAAAAAACCTAAAAAAAAAGTTATTAAATTTTTACTGAACCTCAATATTTTACATTTAGGTACCACTTTTGATTAATAAATAATGCAAAAATAGTAAAAATAATCATATCACTATAAAATTTACATTTTTTAAATCAAGAAAGTGAGAACTCTAATGGGTTTTTATTTCATCAAAATGTGCACCCGTTTTATTTTTATGGGTCGAGGCCCAGAAGCTAAACGAGTGTCCATTTCTTAAAAAATGGGCACTCATTCCTAGCACCAAACATTTTTGGTCACAGACTTCCGCAGAATCGGGACTCAACTTCTTGCACCCACCCTCATATCTGATCTTGCTTGCCTTGTAAATTTCTAGTGCTTACTTGAATGATAAAGGTTTCTCTCCTTATATGTATAAATAATTATATTGTAGAACGAGAAAAGATTGTGTTTATCGTCTTAACTAATGCTATTCTTATAAAATTAGCCTATTATGTTGATCTTCGTATGAATAGTAAGATGAAGTGCTTGTATAATGTACTTAAGAATAATTTAGTATAGATCATGATGTGAAATTAAAGAGCTTGTATGTGATGCATTGTATATATAAAATAGCAGCTTAATAATGCCTCTTATTTTAATCTCCTATGTCAGATGTAAGGAAGTTAGCTAGTGATGTATGGGTGCCCAGTAGAATTGTCAGTCATTTATATATGAGTGATTTTGCATGTAAGAAAAGATTGTCTGAGAAAATCATATCTTTCAAGGATTTGGGATTTCTAGTTGCATTTGTAATAATTATGAGATCTTATAGAAAGTTGAAAGTGCATATCAAAAAAAGATGTAAGTAGCTGCATCTGACATGAATAGGAAATTCAAATTGACTATGCATAAATTTGTGTGTGTATTGATTGTGTAGTAGTATCCTTCCTTCCTTCCTCTTCTATCTTTTGGGTAAAAGCTTCAAATACCTAGGAGTTTGTTGATATTAAATAAAAGGATCGAAACCATAATTCGTGGAATGACTTTTCATAAATTAAAGAGAAATTCGGATGGAATAAATTTACATTGAGCATTGAAATTTAAGTATTGCATTCATGATCTCTGCTCTTTAAAAGTGAATAATTGATTAGATAGAATATTTTATCTTAAAAAAATAATAAAAAAAATTCACAAACTAATAAGTTAAAAGACTAGATGATATAAATATGTGTATTGAAGTGAGGATTGATGCATTGCATATGTAGAAGTTGTAATGATACCATAGTGTCTTTATTTGGTTTGGAAAGATAAAAGTGTTAGCCTTTAGTAGGAGATGTGTGGCTTTGAAGAAATGTTTTGATTGATTACATGGATAGATTAAGAAAGAATGCTACCTCTTTACTCTATTTGAATTTTAAGAAAGTGATTTCTTCACAAATCCTAGTGAGCTAAAATGATAAGTAGTTGAATGAATTTGTATCGGGTTTCTAAAAGTCAATTTTCCTTGTAATGCTGAAAATACATATTCCATGAATGAAAATAATCAGGTAATGATAGTGAGTGTGTTTGAATAGAATGATGCATTTATTTGTGGAATTGTGTGACATTAGATAAAAAGGAAATTAAGTTTTTGCAAGTAGGATTGTGATATCATTAATTTAGATATCTGGGAGTATATTAGGAGATTGCTATTAGTAAGAGGTATGGATGTGGGTAGAAACTGATATTAAAATTTTGGCTTAAGTAATGAGACTTATTTTCTTGTTTAAATACATGATTGACTAAATTTCTTAATGACCTTATGTAGGACATTCCAATCATCTATATGTTAGTAGTTGTGTATAGAGAGGAATGATGTATGTCATAGCTTACTATCAAGTGATTAATTGAAGTTCTTACTTTGTTTCTATTATAACTTGGTAAAAATGATAATGGAATAGATGAGATATCTCAAACACTAGTCATAGTATGAGAGTATTCTATGTGCATGTATGAGTACATTAGTCAATTTATTTCTTCCTAGCATATGTCATATTTCATAAAGAGTAATTGTCTAGACTTTTGTAAAAGATTGCATTGCATTAAAGATGATGTAAGGGATATGGATATATGAATAAAATAAAGGTCTTAAATATATAGCATGCACTCTCTAACACATTTAGGGCATTGCACCCTTGGATGTTGTGCAATGGTTACTCCCTTTGGTGTGACTAATGATGGTCACATCGTGATGTGGGTTGGATGAGTTGTCTATTTTTCATTGAGTTAATTTATGATTTGTGTGATGTATCATTGGGATTAATGTGTTTTTGAGATTTCTTCACTCTTGGGATGACCACTGATATCTTCCTTCTTTTATTTTTCTCTTGTGGTGGCACTTGTCACACTTAGATTTCTTGATTGATTTTGCCGGCAACTTTTCTTCTTTCGTAATTTAATGGATTAATTTGAGGATATTTCCTTTTGACCTTCTATTTGCTATCTTTGGTGGTCATTCTTAGTGTCAATGCATTGTGGGCCCTTATCTTGAGTCAAGTGTTGTCTCTATCTTTTTCATTTCGAACCTCTAATAGTGTGTGCAAGGGAGGACATCGCGGAGAAGTGCACTGGACTAAGAAAACAATTAGATAATGTTGATATTAGTTGAGTCAATGAAAGGTGTTAATAAGATGAAATGTGTTGGTAACTTTTTGAATTTTATAATAGATAGAAGTTCCTTGGAATTGTGAAGTCTGTAATTTATGAAATAGTTAAATAAAAACCAATTGTTGATTTCTTGCCTTGAAAATAATTTGCATATATATCATGTATAAATAATGGATTAAGGATGCATTTGAATGATTTTATTGGATAAAGGTTGCACCTAATGTTGTATCCAGAGAAGCACAATGGAAGAATGGTAGAAAATTAGGATATTTGAATGTCATGAATCTTGTTCTTTTAGTAAATGTGTTTATATGTTTTGTTATCATGTGATGTCTTGAATATATTTGACCTAAAGAGCCTTATTTCTGAGAAATTTTCCCTCATTATGATATGATTTCTTCAATAATATAATATGTGCATATGTGTAAGATATTGTGTAAAATGTATATCCCTCTCTCTCTATTTGCGTGCAACTAGATGTTAAGGAGTGTGTGTATGCTTATTTGGTGTGAATTATTATAATTTATGCTTATTGATGCTTAACTCCATGACTAAAATATAGTTTTATTTGCAAAGTGTAATAACCCACCATAATTAACTCAACAAAATTGAGCATTCTTCTTTTTTTGTGTTTAATTTAATCATTATGTTTGATTCAATTGCATACTCTGGGCATCCATCCATTTGGATTAGGCATTCATCCATCTGGGATGAGCATCTAACCATACGGGTTAGGCATTTGTCCATACGGGACATAAGATTTCATCTATCCAATACGGGATAGGCATCTACCCATACGGGTTAGGCATCTATCCAATCGGGATAGGAGGTGCTCTGGCCAAAGACTTAGACTCATCGGGACCATTAAGGTCTTGAGCCACTCACTAAGTACTACACTTTTCTAACATAAGTGCACCGAGGTTGCCGTCCTTAGGAGTAATTAAATAGCATAATACAAGCTTGAATTCCGCCTCGGAATTTGGCTTAAAGCCTCGAGAAATCAAGTGAATCCATACGAGATTCCTTCTGAGTATGCATTGAATTATTTTTTCCAATTTAATTATTTTTATCTTTCAAAATAGGATTCTTACTCAATCCTTCCTTTACCAAGCCTAGACCCCACCCATGAACCCCTGAGTACGAGGGACAACTCCATCCCAAGACCGCCTACATACCCGCTTCGGCACGGGATCAAGGCATAAAGTATGTAGTTTTATTTTCTACTCTATGGTTTGATGTAAACTGATTAGTGGGTATGCAACCCTTTCTAGGGTCAATGTCCCAAACAGTTTCTCTGTGGTTGCTACCCACAGTGGTAGCACTTAAAGAAAGGCTCACGATGGCCTATTGTTTGTGGTCTAACAACTACATCCGTTACCTATCATGAGCGTCACCCTTGACCAAATTGTCAATCACCAAAATCTCTTCAAAAAATCAATTTTATAAAAGCATTTTACTTAACCAACCCTAAAGGGGGTTTACTATGGTTTATCTCAACGGATGTGAAATCATTTAAAAATTATCTTATTAGATTATCGATCCAAGAGGGATTACCCACCCCTTGGATTTTAACTTCCAAGTGTCCCTTATTACTCCCCAACGATTTATAGGGATGATGCCACAAACGTCGTTGATGCAACTTTCTTAGGCATTAAGTGCAGTAGTTCAACACAACGACATTACCCGTAAGCGTGACCCAGAGGTACTGTATATACTGAATGCTAATATGTTTTGGTTTCCATCTTCCTTTATTTAGTTTTCTAACTACAAGCTATGAAAACATCATACTTGAAAATGACTACTAATTGAACATGCAAAATTTAATTAATTGAAATAACTACTTGAAATATAACTTGCATAACAATGACCCTCATGAAACTTGCATATCTATAAGTAATTTGCA